>NC_064621.1:581413351-581716382 GCF_023898315.1 Schistocerca nitens | reverse complement strand
ATCCGACGCCAATGCCTCACCATAACTCCGGACATACTTTACAGTGCTGTTCACAACATTATTCCTCGACTACAGCTATTGTTGAGGAATGATGGTGGACATATTGAGCATTTCCTATAAAAACATCATCTTTGCTTTGTCTTACTATGTTATGCTAATTATTGCTATTCTGATCAGATGAAGCGCCATCTGTCGTACATTTTTTGAACTTTTGTATTTTTTTGGTTCTAATAAAACCCCATGTCATTCCAAGCATGTGTGTCAGTTTGTACCTCTCTATCTGCATTATTCCGTGATTTATTCAGTTTTCAAATTTATACTGACTTTTTGATCACCCGGTACATAACTATTTGTCAGTGTTCGTAAAGGAGCACATAATCTGGTCAGTGATGCACTTAAAATCACCAAACAGTGCGAAGCAGAGTTAGTCAGCAGGGATAAATCAAAGTTAGCTGTAGTGCATAAGAGCCACAGAATTACAGTTGCCGTCTGTCGTCAGTCGTCGTACAGGCAGAAAAGTCAGTTAAGTGCCTTAAGTTCACTGAAGTCAAATTTTTTTCTGTTGGATTCGTTTAAATCACAACTGGAATGTTTGTTCAAATGGCTCTGAGCCTTATGCGACCTAACTTCTGAGGTCATCAGTCCCCTAGAACTTAGAACTAATTAAACCTAACTAACCTAAGGACATCACACACTTCCATGCCCGAGGCAGGATTCGAACCTGAGACCGTAGCGGTCGCTCGGTTCCAGACTGTAGCGCCTAGAACCTCACAGCCACTCCGGCCGGCGGAATGTTTGTCAGAGAACTCACATGGGAATGTAAATGTCGTCTCTTGGAGATTTACGCAAAACAACACTGAAATCAAACAAGTTGTATTCAGGAGGAACTGCAGAGGAAGTTAAACCGACAGAATAACAAGCAGAGCAACATGTAAGGTTTGAATGCCAGCAGCAACATAGCCAGAAATATAGCAAACCGCAAGTCGTCCAGACAAATGCTTAACTGATTAGAAACGCTGTAAGGTAAAAAATCAGATTTGGCACTGGAGATTTGCAGAGAAATTTCATCAGTTATCAAATACGATACTAGTAAGCCAGCTATTCAAAACTGTAAGCAGAATCAAGAGTACATGGAAAAACTAGAAGCCAAAGGAGAAGCTTTGAAAGAGAGTTACCTCATAAAACAGCATCAGCCAATAAAGATCTCGATACATTATTTGAGCGTTTGCATCTAGAAGAAGATAGGTTGAATAAAACAGAACATGTTAAACATGTTCCAATTTTTTTTTTCATTTCAAATCAAAACAAACACCTTGTCAAAGCATGTCAGCAGAAACTGAAAGTTTCAAATTCCTCAAAAAACTGAACATAAAGAAACAATGTAGTAATAGGCCATGAGCCAAGTAATTAGCAATTGCAGGGGCAGTTATTCATCTAACAACTCTAATGGAAAGGATTATTTTTTCGGGAAATGTCCAGCTGCAGCATTAGACAGAAATGAGACAAGAGAAAAAGCCAGATGTAACGAATCAAAAAGTTTCAAACGTATAGCGCTCATCACTATTGAGTTACTTTCTACCAACATAAATGACATAAATTTGAAAATGATCGTGAAACCATGTGGTACCAAAACTGTGCCAATAGCACATGACTTTTGAACGTACTAGGTAATAAATTTCGTAAAGATGAATCTGTGTGCCGAAGTGCTGATTGGCGATGCTGCTAAGAGATGACTGACAGACAGACTGCATAAAAATTTTGGCAGAAAAAAAATGCCATGGCGATGTGGAATAGTATGTCACAAATCGCATTCCCATGTGCTCAAGGAACAGGCTTCAGTCACCGGAGAATACAACGCCAAAGATTATTGGAATATGTGAAACCATTTCAGATGGCAGAAATTGACGTTTTAGGAACATTTAATACAATATGTTAAGTCATTACGCAAATAGCCAACAGTTACACAGGAATATGTACTTAAGCTATGTCGTGACCGTGCACAAACCTAAAATCCATACAGGAACGTATCTTTCGCCATACGAGGTGGTGCATGGGCAAAAAATGCCGTCACCTTTTGACGCGGTCCAGTCACAGGTAGGAACTTAGGGCGAACACGTGAAACAATTCGCAAAAACATTGATAGTGGTATGGCAATAAGTAAAACGTACTAACGCGAAAGCTTTGGAGTATCAAGAACGCACTTGACGAGGTACAAGTGAGTTACCTCAGTACAGAGAAGGGCAATGGGTCTTACTACCAAACACGCGCACCCCAAAGGGTGAAACTAAGAAATTCTTGACAAAGTTTCAAGGACTATATCAGATAGTGGAGATGACTTTAACCGCAAACGTCAAGTTACACTAACCAGTCAAAATATCAGTAGTCCATGTTAGATAAGACCTTTTAATGGTGCCGTTAATGCACTACCGCAAGTACCTTTAACTTTACTACAGAAAGAGAAGCTACCGCTTCGGACGAAACGAACATATAATGTACCACATGAACTTAGGTCTAGACATAAGTAATATAGAATCGGTTTATATATGTTTAACTTTGTGTTAGGTTAACTGGGATAAGGTTATTTTGTTTGATTTGCTATAGCGTGTGTCATTTTCTTTAGAGATACATCTTTATCTTAGAAGGAAGGGGATTCACGATAGTTCCTTTCTCCTAGGTGGTGTTGACAATGATGTTCGAAAATATTTTCTCGAGCATATTGTGTTTACATGTACGTAAGGCAAAAGTGGTGACTGAGAACAAACCTTTGGAAACTGGAATTTTATTTTCACGGCAACCAGACGTATTTCTCACAAACCACAAGTGATCACTGAAGCTCATATTTAGCTTGTGGGATGTAAGAAATGAAGCACCACGATTACAATACATGCTTATAGACCTATCTGATGAGACAACCAAGGGGTAAATGCTACCGTACTTATGGAGTGAATATCAGGAATTGAATTTTTCGTACAAGAAACTAAGGGCTCATTAACAGCAACTGATTGGAGTAATTCTAGCTAGAAGCTGTTGAAAACAGTATTTGGGATGATGATAGTGAGGACATCACGATCATAAAGAATACAGTAAGAATGGTGCAGGAAATAGCTGCGAACACAGGAGCAACTGTAAGGTGGCGTACGACACAGATTGGTAATATGGAACAGGAAATATTGAACATCACTAAAAAAATGCATAAAATAGCAACCTAATTACAGCAGTATACAAAAGACACTACGGATACACTAAAAAAACATCTGAAGGAGATATCACTTGAGTGCACTGTACCGGAGATTAGTAACAGACAAATTGATATGCGAACTAACTAATAGCTTGGGAGATGCTAGAACAGAAATCGAGAGATACAAGAAGCGGTTCACCACGATTAACAGTGAAGCAAAACACTCTTAAGTACACAACAGTTTCTATTGGTATTACAGCAGAAAAAGAATTTCCAACGGGGTTATGACACGTCGTACCTCTAACAAAAGTAACATAGCATTTTTCTATCACATTTCCATGGCTAAAATTTGTATATATCAGGCTAGGATGTACACTGATGTACAAATTCCAGGGGCAGGATCAAATGCTTGAGACCAGCGTTTTACGATCCATCCGCATTCAGTCAAATGGAAACATAATAAATGGGTACAGGTTCAAAATAAATGGGTACAGGTTCAAACGAGTGAAGCATCACTAGTTTCTGAACACAGGAGCTACTCACGTTGTTATGTCAATAGGAGACCTCAGTCAGTCACCATTTTTCCGGCTCAAGTGGTACGAATAATGATAAGTGATCATGTGAAATCCAGCTATGACTAGGGAAAATGGAAGCACCAGACTGCAAGAGGCCAACATCAATGCGACAACCACACTTTCTTCGGATTGGTAATCACTGGATTTATTCTGTGTTCTGGCGAAAGACGGTAGTAATTGATTGCCATGATAACAGAACACTTACAGGTATGACGAAATTAGGATTATAAATTAGTGGATTATTGATTAACGATTAATGGAACCAAGTGTGACATAATGGTTCAAATAGCTCTGAACGCTATGGGACTTAACATCTGAGGTCATCAGTCCCCTAGAACTTAGAACTACTTAAACCTAACTAACCTAAGGACATCACACACATCCACGCCCGAGGCAGGATTCGAGCCTGCGACCGTAGCTGTCGCGCGGTTCCAGACTGAAGTGCCTAGAACCGCTCGGCGACACCGGCCGGCCCAATTTCACTTTTCCTCTACGGTTACAGGAACCACTATAACCACAGGCACTTGACCAATGTTGTAATGGCCGAAGAAACTTCTAAGTGTAGTACTCATGCAAAGTGTGGTATCACATACCGATACCACCACACAGGCGTCGTTACATTGGTAACGGAATTGCAAGTTTTCATTTGATACCAGTAGCAGTCGTATGGGGTCTGGCGGACCCAGTCGCGCGCGCCTGCTGAGCCACGCCTCCAGAAGCTCCATACCCTGAGCGCCCTCTGCCGCTGCAGTGTAGGTTGGCCGGCAGCAGCAGCTCGGTCCCACTCGTGCTTGGAGCCATGATGTGACCACACCATCAATGGTACCTAGTAAAGCGAGCTTCATCCTAGCTGGCATTCTAATGGTTGGACTCTTATTTCTTGTTGAATCATTTGCAATCAGCGTGTTTGGAGAAATACAAGTTAAGTAAATCTTCTGTTTACTTTGATTAGCTTGTTCGCAGGTCATTTCAGCTCCTATCCGGTTTTTCTTAAAAGATGACGATGCCTGCCAGGCAGGCCACAGCCGTGGTAATACCCGTCAGGCACCTCCCCTCTCATTTTGTTTCTGTGATTATCATACACTACTGGCCATTAAAATTGCTACACCATGACGATGACGTGCTACAGACGCGAAATTTAACCGACAGGAAGAAGATGCTGCGATATGCAAATGATTAGCTTTTTATAGCATTCACACAAGGTTGGCCGGTCGTTGTGGCCGAGCGGTTCTAGGCGCTTCAGTCCAGAACCGCACTGTTGCTACGGTCGCAGGTTCAGTCCTGCCCCGGGCATGGATGTGTGTGATGTCCTTAGGTTAGTTAGGTTTAAGTAGTACTAAGTCTAGGGAACTGATGACCTCCGATGTTAAGTCCCATAGTGCTCAGAGCCATTGCAACCATTGGAACACAAGGTTGGCTCCGGTAGCGACACCTACAACGTGCTGACATGAGGAAAGTTTCCAACCGATTTCTCATACACAAACAGCAGCTGTCCGGCGTTGCCTGGTGAAACGTTGTTGTGATGCCTCGTGTAACAAGGAGAAATGCGTACCATCACGTTTCCGACTTTGATAAAGGTCGGACTGTAGCCTATCGCGATTGCGGTTTATCATATAACGACACTGCTCCTCGCGTTGCTCTATATCCAGTGACTGTTAGCAGAACATGGAATCGATGGGTTCAGGAGGGTAATACGGGACGCAGTGCTGGATCCCAAATGCCTCGTATCACTAGCAGTCGAGATGACAGGCATCATATCCGCATGGCTCTAACGGATCGTGTAACCACGTCTCGATCCCTGAGTCAACAGATGGGGACGTTTACAAGTCAACAACCATCTGCACGAACAGTTCGACGACGTTTGCAGCAGCATGGACTATCAGCTCGGAGACCTTGGCTGCGGTTACCCCTGACGCTGCATCACAGACAGGAGCGCCTGCGATGGTGTACTCAACGACGAACCTGGGTGCACGAGTGGCAAAACGTCATTTTTGGATGAATCCAGGTTCTGTTTACAGCAAGATGATGGTCGTATCCATGTTTGGCAACATCGCGGTGAACGCACATTGGAAGCGTGTATTCGTCATCGCCATACTGGCGTATCACCCGGCGTGATGGTATGGGGTGCCATTGGTTACACGTCTCGGTCACCTCTTGTTCGCATTGACGGCACTTTGAACACTGGACGTTACATTTCAGATGTCTTACGACCCGTGGCTCTACTCTTCATTCGATCCCTACGAAAAACTACATTTCAGCAGGATAATGCACGACCGCATGATGGATGTCCTGTATGGGCCTTTCTGGATACAGAAAATGTTCGACTGCTGCCCTGGCCAGCACATTCTCCAGATCTCTCACCAATTGAAAACGTCTGGTCAATGGTGGCCGAGCAACTGGCTCGTCACAATACGCCAGTCACTACTCTTGATGGATTGTGGTATCGTGTTGAAGCTGCCTGGGCAACTGTACCTGTACACGCCATCCAAACCCTGTTTGACTCAATGCCCAGGCGTATGAAGGCCGTTATTACGGCCAGAGGTGGTTGTTCTGGGTACTGATTTCTCAGGATCTATGCACCCAAATTGCGTGAAAATGTAATCACATGTCAGTTCTAGTATAATATATTTGTCCAACGAATACCCATTTATCATCTGCATATCTTCTTGGTGTAGCAATTTTAATGGCCAGTAGTGTACAATTTCATTCGCCTTTGGTGTATCTAATTTTTACCTGATTGTTATTAATCTGATGGACTGATAGACTTAAGGTAAACGACTGATTGATCTCATAGTACTTGCATGACTTGAGCAATAATAGTAGAATTAAACTCGGCTATTTTTGGACGCTGAAGGTGATCATTGCATTAAGGTCAGCTTTAGAACTTTTCCCGAGCAGCAAGCCAGTTCGCAGATTCGTTTGGAGTCACCAAATGGGCCGTGGGCCTGGCAGTGCAGTGGTTTATGGGCCGACATTCTGACGGCCAGCAATGTTCCGCTAGCAGTCGAGCAAGAGAGTGGGAACGCTGTGGCTGAATGCGAAATGACTTCTTTAGAAACTGGCGGCACCGGGCATCCTGTCACAGGCCTAACGGCGTTATTAGCGAGTGGACGCGGTGTGGTATCCTGGTCTCCTTATCCCGTATACGGGTCCAGCTAGTTCTGCAAGGTTCACAGGAGAGCTTATGTAAAGTTTGGAAGGGAGGAGACGAGTTACTGACACAATTGAAGCTGTGAGGGCGGCCCGTGGGTAACTCATTGGTAGAGCACTTGCCTACCAAAGGCAAAGGTCCCGAGTTCGAGTCTTGGTCCAGCACACAGTTTTAATCTGCCAGGAACTTTATTGGGATAACTTTGATGTCTGTCTACCTACCTGTGTTTCCGTCCTTCAGTTAAGACACGTTTTAGTCAGGAAGAGGTAAAGGTACAGAGCTGAAAAATATTTGCATACTGAGACCTGCAGTCCCTTGGCTGTTTGAAAAATTTAAGCTTCTAAGTCAATTTAATTAAAAGGTACGGCCATTTATGTCACATGTTTCAATACTCGCAGAGTCACTCATCAAAAGCGGTGGGGTTTGATAAGAAGCAATGTTTCATAGTACAAGTAAAGGAAGAAACCCAAAACTTGGTTATCTGTAATTATAACCTAAAAAATATTTTTTGCCATTTGTTGTCTGTCTGTCCGTCCGTCTGTTGAAGATCCGTTTTCTCAGCAGCTGGTGTACGTCCCAATTGAATTTTCTGTCAAGTACAAAGATCTGCGACCGTTTTGCAGTGTCAGCTTGTGGCAAAGGCCAGTGACTCATGGTCTGACAGATTGCCCACACACCAAGACGTGGGCGCTCCCCGTGCGGCAGATCCACTGTGAAGGAGGTGTGACTGTGGTGCCTGTGTGATTGATTCACAAGCCGTATTGAAAGTGCTCTGGAACTCTCTGGTCACTGACCGAGTTGTCTGATTTCGTAATGTATACTGATCCCGGTCTGCTGATTTGGTCTGAAAAATGCTCAAGTATCAGAGCAGCTCGTGCCCTGAACTGGAATTGTGTTGGTGGACTCATTGATTACCCATCAGTGGCACTTCAGACGTGGATTTGGGCGTTAGTTATTCGTGGTTACAGAACCCTTGTCATTGCGCCAGCCAGCGAGAGTATTACTGACCCGTTGTAACAATACTGGAACAATCCTACACAAGATGTTACAATACAATAATCAAAGAATCGAATTCAAACGACATGGATGTCATCGATCCTACTGCTCGACTCCTCTAGACTGACTGCGTAACACCTCCGTTTATTATCCCGACCTGATCTGATCGAATAGCAGCCCAATATTTATTATTAACATGACCGTGAACCTAATGGGGCTGGTAATCGGAATTGACTGCTACGGAAGTTGTTACTTTCCAGTTCGTTCTGTTCAATACTATAATATTGAATGTCTGGTAATAAGGAACACCAACACAGTTTTACTAATTACGAACTTATATTCTTCTCAAAACACAAAAAGGAGACAGCCACTGCCTTCGTCATACATATCTAATTACGGCTAATCTCAGCACAGGCATTCTTTATTTGCCATTATTGTCACATGCTAATCCATCACTGCATCCAACACTGCAATCCACGGTTAGGCCGGCGCGGTAGACGCGAAACCAAATATCGGCTCTAGTAACGTCACTGATCACTTTCATAATGATACTTCATCACTTTCCCGGTATTAATTTATTATTTAGGGGTCTAACCACGGCGATGGGGACACCCTTCTCGGTTTTAAGATCCTGTATTTCAACAATGGCCTCCACACACACACACACACCATTCCCGCCAACCACTCTAGCGCATCTCGACACTCGCTCTCACAACACGTCACAATCGATTGTTCGCCCTATCGACCTGTGCCGAGTGCAAATTTATAGTAAGGGCCTACGGACCCCTTACATCCCCGCCCTAGAAGACTTCTTTGGAGCCTCTGGCGTAAAAGAATCGGCAAAGAAATTAGATGTTATTACATCTGAACAAAACACACAGTGTAAGTAATTAATGAAATTACAATTTACCAAATAATCGCTCGACTCCGGTAGTGGGCTGCCTCCATACTAATATTCTACAAAAGGTTATTACATCTCACAAACATGGCATTGTCCAAATCACAATTTTCCATCAAGCAGCAATAATCATCTACAGTCCATATTGAATGTAAAACACAACATACAATCAAAATTATTATGTGAACACATGATTATATCATATTAAAATTTAGTTGTTACAGGTTTTACAGCCATTCTCAAGTAACTGTCGATATGAAATATGAAGCTCTATTTATAATACATCAGAAAATACAATGCAAATAAACATTCCCCTTTTTTAAATGTCTGATTAACAACTAAATGTTCCAAACATGTCTTACTCAACTACATCATGGAGCTTGAACACCCCATTTCCGACATTCACCCTTATCGAATTCCACTGCCTCATCTGGGTTATCCCTGTTCTCGTCTGAGTAGTAACTTTTTATGTTTTCCATATGCTCCTTACCATGCACTCTCTTTGTCCGTGCATATTCCAACTCCACCGTGTTAGGATGACCAATTTTGATAATCCTGTATGGTCCCTTATAAATGTGGCTGAATTTGTGTATTTCATAGTTTATTTTCTTTGATTTTGCATGAACCTTTACTAGTACTAAGTCTCCCACTCGGTAAGTTATCGGTTTCACTAGCTTGTCGTGTCATACCTGTCTTTTCCTAGCCTTCTCCTTCATACTTAATTCCACTAGTTCCAATTTCCTTTCCCAGGTCAATGAACTTCCTGGTGAGTAGACTAGCAACTCGCGAAAAATACTGTCGGGTTCTTGATTGAGCAATACTTCACATGGTGCAAACCCTGTAGAATAATGCGGGAGGTGATTCCTGACCCGCTCAAATTCTTCCAAATATTCTTTCCATGAACCATGCTTCCTATGACAGTATGTTCGGCATAAACGGTTCAATTCCTTCATTGTTCGTTCTGCAGGGTTAGAAGCTGGCCTATATCTAGAAATGGCAATTTGCTCTATTTTATGTTCATTTAGCATCTCTGTCCACTCCTTTGACGTAAATTGTGACCCATTAACACTCAAGATTCGCTTAGGAATACACACCTTTTGAAAATAGTGCATGGGGGCTTCATAAAAATATTAATGCAAATAATTTTAATTTTTTTTTTTTTTTGCTTTAGTAGCTGTCTGTCCGATTACGAAGTCTCGTAACGGTTGGCCCTGACTAGTATTATTACGCAATCTGACTGCTAGAACAACAACAAAGAATGAAATGGAAATTTTCATTAACACAATTAATTAATTAAGTCCCCAGCAACTATAAAACCTACGAAATCAAAGCACAAGTATAACTGTTCTGTGTGTGGAAGTATGATTCACCGTACGCATCTGGCACGGTTCTTCTTCAACAACACAAGAAATTTTAAATATCATTTATACTGAATTAATTAAAGAAAATAAAAATACCATAATTACTCAAGAGAACCAGAATTACACTCTAATCCAAGAACACAAGCCAGATGCTTTGTTGACTGAACCTGTAATGACGCATTATTTAAAACATGGAAATAATGAAAAATAAATCAAGTTTCGTTACCTTCATATATTGACCAAAATCACTCTAATCATTACAATATATCTCCACACCGACTCGCTATTACCACATCTCAACAAGAACTTTTCAGTATCACATCTCAGCAAGCACTCCCTACTAGCACATCTGAACACGAACTGACTACTACGAGCTCTCCCCAAGCAGTGACCTCTAGCACATCTCAATAATGACAGCCCGTGGAGGCGGCGGAACAATGCTCTCTAGCGATCTCTGGCGCTGTGGCACAGTGTAGCCACCTTTCATATGCCCTTCCTCCACGGCTAGAATTTGATGGTATTTTTGCCAGCATTGGTGGTGAAAATACCACCAAATTCGTCAAAAAAATACAGACAAAAATAAAAGATAATATTAATACGTAAATATCATATAACTAGATAAAATTTTGGCTTTGCACTGACCTTTCAATAACCTATTATATAGAATACAGTAAGCAATACAAATTCTTTCATACATGTGACTTTACATAACAGTTTATACAAGTATTATGTGGTTAAACAGTTCAATCAATAGCGTCAGCAATGACGAATATGTGCAGGTAAGAGTCTCATAACTTTCCACAAACAGTAATACACAATAAATCAGTTTATACAAATATTCACATAAACGCTTTCCATAGCCCAAGAATAAGCAGTTGACAGATCCAGCAGTAGCACCCAGCAATGGTCAACAGGTGCAAATACCACAAGTAACATTTTTTCAATAGAAACAGTCCATCAGTGGCACCCAGTACTGTTGAATAGGTGCAGACACCAACAAGTAACACCATTTCAGTAGAAGCAGTCCATTAGTGGCACCAGCAATGTTGATCAGGTGCACACAGCGACAGGTGACTTCATTTCAGTAGAAGCAGTCCATCAGTGGCACCCAGCAATGTTGAGCAGGTGCAGACATCAACAGGTGACATCTTTTCAGTAGAAGCAGTCCATCAGTGGCACCCAGCAATGTTGAGCAGGTGCAGACACCAACAAGTAACACCATTTCAGTAGAAGCAGTCCATTAGTGGCACCCAGCAATGTTGATCAGGTGCACACAGCAACAGGTGACATCATTTCAGTAGAAGCAGTCCATCAGTGGTACCCTGCAATGTTGAGCAGGTGCAGACATCAACAAGTAACACCATTTCAGTAGAAGCAGTCCATCAGTGGTACCCAGCAATGTTGAGCAGGTACACACAGCAACAGGTGACATCTTTTCAGTAGAAACAGTCCATCAGTGGTACCCAGCAATGTTGAGCAGGTACACACAGCAACAAGTCACATTTCTCAGCAGAAGCAGTTCAATAAAATACACTGTCACTGATCACACTGTTCATCAGAGTTTATAAGCAGAAATTAAACATGTCCTAGTGGCACCAATATTGTAGAAAAGGTACAAGTAACAGTCCATAATTTTTTTTTACAATCACTGATCACACAGTTCATCAGCAGAAATTAAACATGTCCTTGTGGCACCAATCATGTAGAAAAAGTGCAAGTAACAGTCCATACTATTCACCATAACTACTGAGACAGTTCAGTCATGAACAATAGTTTGAATGCACATACAATTTCTTTAACAAAATATAATCAATGCTCTTACACTAAACATACAAATCATAATAAACACGCAAATGATATCAGTTAATTGTCACATTAACTATTACAGTACACAATAACAGTTAACCTATAATATTTATGGGTGTCAGTGCAAGCCACTACCAACAAATAAAATAATATTTAGGAGATAGGTGGGTAGGATTAGGAAAGGAAAACACACAAAACACATCCACTCATCTTTCATCCTCATTAAGTGCTACTGTGTAATTGAATAGTGTTAACTGTGTAAATGTAACTCTGTTCAAGATTTGATGTTCATCATGTGTACCAAGTAGTAGTGGCAGCAATGTATAACAGTCAATAATAGTTAGTCAACGTCATAGTCATCATGTCAAGACCAATGTTTGCCAAGCCAGATCAAATTGTACTGTTGCTGAACAACTGTCAGTGAGCCAAGATATGCAAATACTTCCTCTCTTCAAAAAAAAAAATGTATACTGCTTATTGATTTAACAAAGTGTGTGTGTAGGCAATCTTCTTTCTACTTGAGTGTTCTAGTCTGCCATCTTCATCCTCCTTGTTCCATATGGACCAACAAAAAAAAATATGCTCCTCACTTACTTTACCTCTTATCCACCAAACTCCAATAATCATCACTTAATCTTAATACTTCAATAATACGTCGATACATATAAACCTCAGCACCAATATCATTTCACTTCCATAACAACTCTTTCCTCTAGTCAGTCTCCTCGAACAAGTACAGATAAAATCCTAGTGCAACTTCAATTCAGCATCCCATACAATCCGAAGACACATTGTCCACACACAACCTCTGTGTATTCCATCTGACCCAAATTTTCTACTCATTATAAATTATAAGATACATTTTGGTTCCTTGTCCATCATTAAATAAAAGAATGCATACATGACCTCTAACAGACTTAGTTCGAATAACTCTCAGTAATTAAGTACGATTACGGAGTGTGAATAATCATAATATTTCACAGTGTGTACACCACTTCAAGAATCATGGCAGAAGCAATCATGTGGAGTATTCCTTGTGTCAAGTGTCACTTCCTATTTCAATTGCTCACGAAAAATGCAGTGTAATACTGTCAATGGTCTAAACCTAGTTTTGGTCTGTCATGTCGTTAGCTTCCTTCCTATTAGCATCAATTTATACAGCTTCCATAAAACCTCAGCTCATGTGACTTCTATGACTTTCTTTTACTAATGTCGTTCGTCGAATTATAGCAGTTGATTTTCTTATCTTAAAAATATAAGGCACTGAGCGTAAGCAAAACATGCAATAGCGAGTAAATATACCAGTAGAGAACAGAATGTCAACAAGTGGATGCCGCACAATCCCTACAACGAGGCTCTGCCAAGTGAACAATCTATAATTAATACCACAGTGTAACCTAAACTCTATATTTGTACACAGTATATCAGCATTTCTATATACTAGATTGAAGAGTAGTTATGACAGCAAAACAGAAATGTGTAAATATGCAATCCATACGCACAGCAGCAAACATGCCTTACACAATAAACAGGTCATTAGCATCACATCGACATAAGCAAATAAATCTTCATATGTAATCTTAATAAGTAAACATGAAGGCGCAAGCAGATAAATCACAAAGTATAACTTACATATCTAACCACATCAGCACAATTAATCAGGTGACAATTATAATTTAAATAACTAAGCACAGCAGGCACATAATAAAAAAAATATGACGTCAGTGAAAAAGCATAGCAGCCAAGCGATGCATAATATACGCAAGTAATAACACTGTTCATTAATCAATAATTGTCAAAATCAGTAAATGTACACAAGCACGTCGCTTCACAAGTAATTTCATAGAACATAAAATTTAGCACAAAGTATGAGTCACGTAATCGCGAGCAGCAAATTACGTCTAAAGTACGTACCTAAGTGAAATTATGTTACCTGAAAAATAAACTCAATTAATAGTTACCCTTTTTAGTTTATTAGTTTCATCTTCGAAATGACCTTCTTCCTGAAAATTTTCTCCAAAGCAAGTCGTCTTAACGTTGGACACGCACAGAATTTACCTGAAGGTCTTAAATACTTTATACAACCGTATCCTGAAAAATACTGAACGTTAATAACATAATTTATTAAGTCCTTATAGCTTTATACAGAATTTAGTCGGAGAAATTAGACTGTGTATTTGTTTACGTCTGTCAGTGCATTCGCACTGAGCGCTCGATCAGCTGTAGGCGCGTGACGTAGGAAGGTAATTGTTTGCGGTCAACGACTGCCTTGTGCGGCGCGCAGACTGACTGTTGCTTTGAGTATGTGCCGCCGCCAAACACAGCGCGGTATCCTTGTACTCTCTCCATGTTTACGTAAACTGTTGGTTTCTCACAAGTATGTCATTCCACAAAAATTTTTACGTTAGATATGTGATGTATTCCCTTAGAGCGTCGAGATTTAAGAGTTTGTACTTCAACAGTGTTATCATGTATAATTTTGCGAACTCTATATGGACCGTTATAAAGCAGAAAAAATTTGCGACAGAAGCCTTTTCCTTTATGAGACAAACGGTGGGACTTAATTAACACCTTCTGGCCAACTGACAAGATTTTTAAACGACCAGGACGTTTCGCTGATTTCTCTCTTCTAGCAGCCGCCGATGCAATATTTTGTAGAGCCAGGTTGACAACTTCAGAATGCCGCAGTTTCCGTGAAGGCGGAAAAGGAACGATTTCAGAAATGCGATTTGTCGGTGCTTTATTCTTTAATATCAGTGTAGGCGGTAAAGAAGTTGAATCATTAGGAAGTTCATTCAGAATGTTTTGAAAAAGATGAAGATACTGATCCCACGTTCTGTGATTCTGATGACAATAAAGACGACACAATTTATTGATTTCCTTCATCCATCTCTCTGAAGGATTAGATTGAGGGTGAAAAAGTGAAATGAAAATTGGTTTAATTTTACGACGCCGTAGAGTACGAAGCCAAATTTTAGAGCGAAACTGTGATCCATTATCTGATATAACCTTATCAACATGACCAACTTCCTTAAGAAAATGTTTGATGAAAGCATTAGATACTGAACGAGCTGTTGCTTTGCGTAAAGGTGTAAAACACACATATTTTGATGTTAATTCCACTGCTACGAAAATATACGCAAAACCATTAGTAGAACGAACCACTGGACCGAACAAATCGACTGCAGCCATCTCCTTTAATTTCGCTGGAATGATAGGAAACAACGGTGCTCTGTGAGAAACTGTTGGCGGCTTAGCCTTTTGACATAATTTGCATTTGGCAAGAACAGATCGAATACGTTTTTCCATATTACTGAAGTAGCAATTTTCTCGTAATTTATGAAAGCATTTTCTGGGACCAAAGTGCGCATAACTGAAATGTGTGTACCAAATCAATTTATTGACCCACTCATCAGGAATACAAACTAACCAAACAGAGTTGTCGACCGATTTTCGTTTGAAAAGAATATCATTGCGAACTAAATAATACTGTCTGATCGCTACGCTTTCCTTTCTCCTCCACTTCTCCTTAATATCCTTCCAGATTGGATCCTTATTTTGCTCCTTAGCGATGTCCTGGAGCGAAGACGAAATAAAGTTCTCAAACGCAACACCTTGAATGTACATCAAACAATAATGGTTTTCTTTGCCGTCCTCTTCGGCACTTTGTTTCAAACCCATAGGTGCACGTGATAAAGCATCAGCAACAATATTTGAAGATCCCTGTATGTAAACAATACTAAAATCAAATTCCTGTAGGTACAACGCCCATCGTGACAATCTGCCATGAGTTAATTTTGTCGACATAAGAAATTCCAGAGCTCGATGATCGGTGTAAACCTTAGTATGTCTGCCAAACAAAAATGTGCGAAATTTTGTGAAGGCCCATACAACAGCCAAAGCTTCAAGTTCCGTAATCGAATAATTCTTCTCTGATTTAGAGAGAACACGGCTTCCAAAGGCAACAGTTTTCTGTACTACCACGCCGTTTTCATCTATCTCTTGAAATAAATGTGCACCTAGGCCTTTGTATGATGAGTCCGTCGCCAAACAAAAATCTTTAGATAAATCCGGATGTGAAAGAAGTGGGGCAGCAACTAAAGCATCACGAAGTTGTTCAAATTCTGACTGAGCTTCCTCATCCCAACACCAATCAGAATTTTTTCCAGATAATTCACATAAACGAGGTGTGGCCAAATTGTCCAATCTAACAAAGCGTCTAAGAAAATTACAGACACCAAGGAAACTACGTACATCACGTTTTGTGGTAGGAACAGCATAATTACGAATAGCGTCTAATTTTTCTGGATCAGGAAGAATACCTTCTGTAGAAATAATGTGACCGAGAAATTTCACCTGAGATCGACCAAATTCAGATTTTTCCAAGTTCACTGTCATGCCAACTCGTGCAAAAATACGTAATAATGAATCCAAATTTTTGTTGTGCTCACTCCAAGAACGTTTAGCAATAAGAATATCGTCAACATAAGAAGTAATATTGTCACGAAGATAAACAGGTAAAATTTCATTTAAGCTACGAATGAATGCTGCTGAAGATACAGTAAGTCCAAACGGTAATTTCCGAAACTGGTAACAGTTACCAAAGGCTAAAAAGGCAGTATATTTTCTACAATCAGGGTGGAGTTCTATTTGCCAAAAACTTGCGCGCATATCAATCGTGGATAAAACTTTAATTCCATGGAAATGTTGAAGAAGTTCATCTAAATTTTGTGGACGGTCAGTTTCAGGAATAATAATATTATTTATCTGTCTGGAATCCAGAACCAAACGAATTGACCCATCCTTTTTAAGAACAACGTGTAATGGGCTGGTATAAGGACTGACTGCTGGCTCAACAATGCCCTGATCTAAACGTCATCTGGCACTTCAGCTTTCTTAACCTTTTCATTAATTAATTCTTCGCTATTAATTACATCATCCATCGCGTCCCTGTATCTATTGTCATTGTCATGAATAAACACACTGTCGTCATAATGCTCAACAAAAGCATCAGAAGTAAGAAACCTTAAACATTTTGTATCTGATTCAGATCTTGCTAAACACTCGAAAAATTTCAAACATTTCAGCATTCCGGCAACAGTCAAATTCACACTTCCTTCTTTAAAGTTCAAAATTGCCTTATGTGCGTTAAGAAACTCCATACCTAAAATAATCTGTGTACTGAGTAATGGAACAATAATAAAATTAGCAGAAAATTCGTATCCTTGACAAATGAAATTTAGGTTGGTCTGTTGTTTAACTTCCACACCTTTTCCAGAAATCGCTCCTCGAATTGTAGTTTTAGAAATAGGTAACACGGGACAGGCAATAGTTCTTTCACATATACGAAAAACTGATTCACTAATGACGTTCAATGGGCTCCCAGAATCTAAAACTGCAGTGAACTTATTCTTACCCACACATACTTCAATAACAGGATGTAAAAATGCGTCTACATTAGTTTCCTTTTCGTCTAACAAAATGTCTCTCATGTCTTCCAGTCGTACGTAGTGTAAAGTCGAAGTGTCATTACTTTCTGAACCGTCTATATTGCTGCCAGAAGCCGAAGCTGCTAGTCATTGTCGATTGTTTGCGTCACGTCTTTGATTATTCGCGTCATTTCGCGGATCAATTTCTACTAATTGCACTTGTCTCTCTGAAGTTCTGTCACGTGGAGGATGCCAATTAGGTCCTTCCTGTCTGTTAGATGCAAATTCTTGGTTGTGTCTGTTATTAAAATTTCTGTTTTCCTGTCTGTCTGCATAACTACTTCTTGTGCAATTTCGACTGTCACTTCTGAAATTATTGTTGTATCTACTACCCTGGTTATTTCTGTAGTAAGAATTTCTGTTACTGTATGAATAATTTCTATCTTGATGATACCGATTACTGTTTCCGTATGGTTGATCATTCCGGTAGGAATTACCGTTATTATAATTGTCTGTGTAATTTCTGTTAGAACGTCTGTTATTGTCATAAGGCTGGTATCTATTGTCCTGTCTGTTACGTCTGTCATTCTCAAAGTTACCCAAATAACGTCCGTTCCGATCACTATCCCTTTTCTCTGAAAATGTATTGTAATTACTGCTACTGAAAAAATTACAAGAAGTCCCGTCGTCGTTGTCATACTCAAGTTCTTGTAGCAAAGTCTTAAAAGTCTCAATGTCGTCTTTACATCTTCCGGCTAAAGCAATTTGTCTTATGGATTGTGGCAGCTTAGTTAAACAAATGCGAATTAATTCAGTCGGACTGTAAGGGTTGGAAAGGAACTGATTCTTTCGAATCATGTTTTCAAAATATTCTGCTGGCGTGCGGAATTCAGACTGTTTGAAATTACGCTGCATAATAAGACTGTGTTTGACTCTGTCTTGCGTGTTTTCGGACCAATATGCCGATAGAAATGCATGATAAAAATCATTCAGATTATTACAATCTCTAATGAGTGCACGCATCCGCGTCGCCGGTTCGTTTTCTAAATATCCACACATAAATTCCAGTTTGTGACTTAGTGGCCAATTTGGTGGGAGTGCATACATAAATTGATCTAACCATGCACATGGATGTATGTCATTTTTAGAATTGCGGAAGATCTTAAATTTCCGAACAGTCAAAAAGTGTTTATAGTCAAAGTTTTCGCCTCGTGGCGACAAAGACCTACCGCGTCTGTCCCAGTTTGAATGTCGATTATTGTCAAGTTCGCGCGCCTGGCGCTCTCTTGTTGTGTCCCGTAAATGAAATAAATTACTTTCTTCAAACCCCTCTGCTATCTGTGATTCTAAATTTCTTCTGCTGTCTTTTCCTACGATTTCGCCTTCAATTTGTTTGACTTGCTTTCGTAATGCCTCAACTTCCCTTTTAACGCGTTCATTAAATTTTCCCTGATTTTCAACATGCTTATTTATGTTCTGGTACTCTTCGGTTTCTGCAAATGGTAATGGAGCTGTATCATCTGAATCTCTATCCCCATTTAAACTAAGACTTGTCAATTTATCTGAAATCTCCTCAACTCTTTCCGATAAATCACCTATTTGTTCTTTCTGTCTATTTACGTCTTCCGTAAGTGTCGCGACTCGGGTTTCAGTATTAACACATTTGGTAGTTAACTGTTCATATTGTTGTGTTAGTTTATTTATTCTGTCATTTGGTACGGATTCCTCGATTCTCTCAAATATTTCTTCCTTATCGTGTGCACGTTGTAAATTTAACTCTGAAAATTTCTGTACTATCACGCGATCTCTCTCCTCCTGTTCTCTATCCTGTTCCCTTTGTCTAATCTCTACTGCAATTAATCTATTATTGTGAGCATTCAAAATCGGTTGTACTTCTTCTCTGATTTCTTTCTTTAATTCATCTTTCATATTTTTGAAACATGTCCCTATTCGTGAATCTAACCGTGTTTCCATTGTTTCCATCTCTGTTTTAATTGTGCCTATTTGTGATCCCAACTGTGATCCCAGTGAGTCTAACCGTGTTTCCATTGTTCCCCTATCTGTTTTTAATTCAGATCGTAACTGTGATCCCAGTGAGTCTAACCGTGTTTCCATTGTTCCCATCTGTGTTTTAATTGTTCCTATTTGTGATCCCAAATTTAATATTGCACCCATCAACTGCTCCATATTAGCTTGTTCGCAATTCCTTTCGCCCCTAACATTTCCCGCAAAACCAGTTTCATTCGTCATAGCTGTAAAGCTATCTGTGTTTGATGCTATTCCAGAATTTTCTATCGTTAATCTCGTATTCTGTGAATTTTCTGATTGAGAAAAATTTTGAAATGGTTCCGGACTACTTTCCCGACTTATTAAATTGATTTCCACTTCATTATTCAACATACTGTTCTCCTGTGTTGGAGAGTTCGCCATGTCAACAATTTCGTCATTCTCACTATTCATCATTTTTGCCTTTTTCATTGATCGCGTAATCATTTACAAAATATACAAAACTCGTCACTATATGAAAATTACACACAATGACTCTTTATCTCCAACAATACCCTTCACACGAAATGCTTCCCTCAAACACGATTAACGAACAATTGAAATAATTGCATTAAATTGTCAAACGCGTATACAAGGCAATAAAAATTAAATTTTGAAAAATACCATTAGAAGAATGCTAATTACCAAATCTACACATGCAATATAGACTACAATTACTAACTACAAATTACTACAACAATCCTACTGTCTACTATTTCTACAATCAGAAGAATTCCAAGGGACGATCCGAAGCAGTGGACGCCACGTGCATGGGGGCTTAATAAAAATATTAATGCAAATAATTTTAATTTTTTTTTTTTTTGCTTTAGTAGCTGTCTGTCCGATTACGAAGTCTCGTAACGGTTGGCCCTGACTAGTATTATTACGCAATCTGACTGCTAGAACAACAACAAAGAATGAAATGGAAATTTTCATTAACACAATTAATTAATTAAGTCCCCAGCAACTATAAAACCTACGAAATCAAAGCACAAGTATAACTGTTCTGTGTGTGGAAGTATGATTCACCGTACGCATCTGGCACGGTTCTTCTTCAACAACACAAGAAATTTTAAATATCATTTATACTGAATTAATTAAAGAAAATAAAAATACCATAATTACTCAAGAGAACCAGAATTACACTCTAATCCAAGAACACAAGCCAGATGCTTTGTTGACTGAACCTGTAATGACGCATTATTTAAAACATGGAAATAATGAAAAATAAATCAAGTTTCGTTACCTTCATATATTGACCAAAATCACTCTAATCATTACAATATATCTCCACACCGACTCGCTATTACCACATCTCAACAAGAACTTTTCAGTATCACATCTCAGCAAGCACTCCCTACTAGCACATCTGAACACGAACTGACTACTACGAGCTCTCCCCAAGCAGTGACCTCTAGCACATCTCAATAATGACAGCCCGTGGAGGCGGCGGAACAATGCTCTCTAGCGATCTCTGGCGCTGTGGCACAGTGTAGCCACCTTTCAATAGCCTTTCTCAAACTGGTTAATGACGGCTCTATTAATGGCTTTCTTTAATGGGTAAAATTTTATGTACTTGGAAACCAGTTCTTCCACTACTAAGATTTGTGTGTAATTCCCTCGTGAGGCAGGAAGTGGCCCAAAGAGATCCACTGCTACTATGTCCTTAATCGCTGTTGGTACAATTGGGTGCATATATCCTTTGTGCTATACTGTAGTCGTTTTAGATTTTTGACAAGTGTCACATGTACTCAGTATCTTACGTATACGCCTTCCCATGTTGTTGAATGCACAATCTGACTTCAAGTTTTCCAGACACTTCTTTGATCCATAATGCGCATTACTATAGTGCATATACCAAATTAATTTCTCTACCACATGCTCAGGCACACAGAGTTTCCAGTTCTCCTCACTCTCCTTGTTTCTTTTATAAAGTATCCCATTGTGAATATAATAAAATGTGCGAATTCTTTCTTCTCTTGCACACCTGTATTTGTTTTTAATTGTCTTCAATTTCTCGTCCTCGTTCTGTTCCCTGCGCACGTTCTTTAGGAACTACCTTACGAATTCTTCGTACTGTACTCCTTTCATCAGGTTAATTCTAACTCCTTCTCCTTCCGGCCTGTCCACCAACATTCCTCTCGAGTCAGCTGGTAATCTTGACAAGGCATCAGGTATTATATGGGTTGCTCCTGGCTAATAAATTATCTCAAAGTCATAGTCCTGTAATGCCAGGGCCCATCGCGTTAGTCTACTATGCCTCAATTTGCTTGTGGTCAGAAATTTAAGGGCCTTATGGTCAGTCACCACTTTCACATGCCTCCCCGCCAAATAATAACGGAATCGCTTAAACCCCCATACGATTGCCAATGCCTCCCTTTCAGTAATCGAATATTTCCTCTCCCAAGCATTTAAACTCCTCTACCGAAAGCTATTGTTCTTACTCTCTCACCATTTCTGCTCCTCTACATTTGGTACAAATGTATCCCCAGTCCATAGTCAGAGCTGTCCGCTCCCAAATAAAAGTCCTTGGAAAAATCTGGGTGGTACAATATGTCTGCACTACATAGTGCTTCCTTGATATTCTCAAACTCGGTTTGGCACTCTGCACTCCAATGCCATGTCATTCTTGCCTTGGTCAATTCCCTCATATTCGGGGCGTTAAGTATGGATCCCTTGACAAATTTTCTATAAAACTCGCAAACCCCAAAGAACGTTTGCAACTTCTTCTTACTATGGGGGGTCGGAAAATTTCTAATAGCCTCCATTTTACTAGGATCAGGATAGATACCCTCCTCTGATATTATATGTCCCAGGAATTTTATCTTTGATTTGCCAAATTCCGACTTGTCCAGGTTTAACGGTTACCCCTGCAGTTTCAAAAGCTTCCAAGACTGCATCCAACCTATCCAAATGTTCTTCCCATGATTCACTTGCTATCAAGAGGTCATCCACATAAACGGTGACTTTCTTAAGTAACGTCTCGCCCAGTGTCTTATCCATTGCTCTTATGAATTCAGACACCGACACATTAAGCCCAAACGGCAACACTCTAAATTGATAGCACCTCCCTCCACAAGTAAATGCTGTGTACTTGCGGGACACTGTGGCCAATAGTATTTGCCAGTAACTGGTAGTTAAGTTGATACTACTAAGTACCTTCGCTCCTCGTAATTTTCAAATCAGTTCTTCTATAGTCTCAGGCTTGTCCCGCTCTGGCTCAATGATCTTGTTCACTGTCCATGCATCTAAAACCATCCTCACCTTTCCATCCTTCTTATCAACAACAAATAGGGGGTTGTTATATTGACTGTTGGCCCTTTCTATAACACCAAGGTCCATCATCCTCTGTATCTCCTCATCTACTGCTCTTCTTTTCGCCTGGGGAATGGAATACTGTTTTATATTGAACGGTTTATGGTTCTTTATCTTTAGCTTACACTCCACCCCTTTCATGATACCTAGCCGTTGAGAAAATACCTTACAACGCCTGTATAATAATGTGGCAAATTTCCACTTAATCTCCTCATCCAGGTGTGTCATTTCCTCCAACTTTTTACTGATCTTATCCTCTTCATGTAGATCCTCTCGTGCTAATCCCTCAAAGTACACCAACACTTCTTCTTCTAGTTCCTCTTCCCCGTATACTATTGTGGGTTCCTCTTCATAACACAAACTTATCCTTTTAAATTCTTCCTCTTCTTTTACTGCACTACCCTCAGCAAACTTTAACCTCTTCTCTTCTCCCTTTCTTCCTTTGACCTTGATAGTACCTTCATCAAAACTCACTATCGCTTCAACTTCATTCAACCAATCTATTCCTAAAATAATTGATGTGTTCAGTCCAGCCACCACCAAAAATGTCGCTTTGTATTCTTCTCCCTCTATCTCAAAGGTAATCAACACTTGTTCTTTAATAGGTTTACTCCTTGCACCCAATGCATTCACACTTCTCACTCCACTCACTGGGAAACTAGGCAAGCTAATGTTTGCTTTCAGTACCTGTTCATACAGCCTCTTGGATATTGCACATGCTTCACTTCCTGTGTCAACTAATGCCTGAATATTCAGTCCACATAGCTTGATCCCTATCATGGGTAGTATGGGTTCTTTGGGAATCCTACTACTTTCCTCCAGTAGATCTCCTCTTAGATCTCCACCATTGTCGTGTCTTAGTAGGTTCATTCTGGTCCTTGTAGCTCTCACTCCTGACCGGACCTCATCTGGAGTGTCACTCAGTTTTCCTGTCTCTCCGCCTCTTCTATATGCACTGTGTCATTCATTCGCCTATCCCTTCCTCTCTCATGATCTCTCGGTTCTTCACTCCTTCTCCAATCATTTCTCCAGTGCCGTTCACCACTACGGTTCCTATACCTATGGCCACCACCTCTTCCTCTATAATTAGACGAATTATTAAAATGATTCCTTTGATCACTACTTCCCTCTCGGTTTTGATCATTAGCTTGGTTGTGTTCCTGTGATTGAACAGCTTCCAACTGTTCCAGTATCTCCATCAAGGCCTCCCAATCTTTAATTAGGCTCCCGGATACAGTTTCTTTCATTCTCCGGCTCAATCTTCTTTTTATCGCTGATATCATTATGTCATCATTCAGGGGTTGTTCCAAGGTCTCGTTTAATTCCCACAAATGTTCGGCAAAATCTCTCAACGTTCCTCTCCATGTATTAAGTGACTTGCGGTGTAGTAGGTCCTCAAGTGCTGCACACTGACGACTTTTGGACCAGTATTTCTTCAAGAATTCCCCTTCAAACTGATCGTAATTAGTAATCCCTTCCTTCTTTCTGACTCCCCAAGTGAAGGCCTCACCTTCCATCCTATCTATTGCAAATTGAATCTTGTCTGCGTCTTTGAAATGTGCTGGGAAAACTCCTTTTAACCATTTCATAAATACCATTGGGTGCAACCCTCCTTTTGGTTTAAACTTCTGCCCTGTATTGTTTTGGACGTACTGACTATCACCGCTCATCAAGGTAACGACTCTACCTTCCCCAACGGTTAAAGTTGCATTGCTGTTTATCAATTTCTTCTGTCTTGCTCTCCAATTGTTGCATTCCATGTTGTAATTGCCTGACCTCCATTGCGACCCTCTTGTTATCCTCTTCTCGTTGCACGCCTATAGCATTTTTCAAATTGACAGCCAGTTGGTTTTGCCTATCCCCTATCCCCTTAACCACATCATTGCATTGTTTCTGCATCTGCGTCACCTTGGCGATTTGATGATTGCAATTTGATTCCACTTCGGTGATCCTTTCTTCCAATTCGGCTTTAGGTTCTTTAAAATCGTCTTCTATCCTTTTTGTTAACTTTCCTTCCATCTTCTCCGCGTCTCCCTGGACTTGGTCTATGCTCTTCTGTAGCTTACTCTCTTTCTTGTTGATGTCCATCTACAGTCATTCTTGCAAATCTTGCATTTCCTTCTTCAGATTATATTCTATCTTCATTTGCGATGTTTTGATCTCTTGTGCTAGAGTTTCCTTAAATGATTTTTCTAAGCTTTCTTTGGTTTCTTGTAAATCTTCCTTTAATGATTTGAGGAACATTACTTCCCTTTCTTTAGTTTCTTGTAAACCTTCCTTTAATTATCTGCAGAATATTTCTTCCCTTTCTCTAGTTTCTTGTAAACCTTCCTCTAATAATTTGCGGAATATTTCTTCCCTTTCTCTAGTTTCTTCTAATTTCTCTTTTGTTGCCTTGGTTTCCTTTGGCAAGTCTGCTAACATCGACCATATATTCTCACCCTCTGAAACTGGCTTATCTCTCGTTGTTTGTCCCAGTGTATCGGGGTAACTAGTTGAATGTGCTAATGGGCTTTCTAATGACAATCCATAATCACTGATTCCTGAATCATCTCTGTCTTCCTGTCCTATCCCTTTCCTTTCAGCTACTGCCTCACAAACCTCCTGCTTATCTTCGGTAGACATGTTTGGTTTATTTTTAATGCACAGGCAAGTAATATAAAATAACCTCTTGTAACCCCAAACACTCCTAATTACCGCTAAACTAATCAAACAGTAACTGCAGTCCAGAATGAGATTTTCACTCTGCAGCGGAGTGTGCATTGATATGAAACTTCCTGGCAGATTAAAACTGTGTGCCCGACCGAGACTCGAACTCAGGACCTTTGCCTTTCACGGGCAAGTGCTCTACCAACTGAGCTACCGAAGCATGACGCACGCCCGGTACTCACAGCTTTACTTCCGCCAGTATCTCGTCTCCTACCTTCCAAACTTTACAGAAGCTCTCCTGCCTACCTTGCAGAACTAGCACTCCTGAAAGAAAGGATACTGCGGAGACATTGCTTAGCCACAGCCTGGGGGATGTTTCCAGAATGAGAATTTCACTCTGCAGCGGAGTGTGCGCTGATATGAAACTTCCTGGCAGGTTAAAACTGTGTGCCCAACCGAGACTCGAACTCGGGACCTTTGCCTTTCGCGGGCAAGTGCTCTACCAACTGAGCTACCGAAGCACGACTCACGCCCGGTACTGACAGAAATACTTCTTCCAGTATCTCGTCTCCTACCTTCCAAACTTTACAGAAGCTATCCTGCCAGGAAGTTTCAATAACTGCAGTATCTTCAGTTAATCCCAAAATTGATAAAATACGTATGAGTACTGAACATAACGACTCTCAAAGCCTAATAAATTTAAATATCAATTTTCACATACACATTTTATGTAAAATGTTTTAAATCAGACAAATTACACCATTCATTAAATCTATAAATGTAAAATCTCCAAAAACAATGAGCATATCTGTATAATCACCGTTTAGACAGTGCAGTATGCATAAATAAGCATGCTATATTTCAGAGTATGTTTCGCAAAATTCTCTGAAATTACTGTAATTGGGCACTTGTCCTAAGGCAAAACACAGTTTAAAACTGTTTATTTATTGTGAAGATAGTATATTGCAATTTAATGTTATGCTAACCAGTTGTCTTCATTCACCAACTGATGTTATGACGAGTCGCGATGTTTTGACGTTTGAAGTGGGCGTGGCGCTTTTGTGACGCGCCGCTGTACTGCCACCGGAGCCACGTGAAGTCGTGCTGGAGATCTGTGGTTAGTCATTGTAGTTCTCAGTTGGCCACTCCGTGGCGCTGTAGGTGGGCGTAGTTTGTAGTTCGGCCGCTAGATGCCGGGTCGGCGTTCGGTGTCTCGAAGTCGCGCTGGTCGCTGTCCAGTGTAGTGAATCTGCGTCTGACCTATTACTTGCACAGGTAGTTGGGATGATGTGTGAAATCACCTCGCGGATCGAAGCTCTTTGGCGCAGCTGTTGCACAGGTCTGCGTGACGTCATTCAACAATCGCGTCGCCACATAAGTTGTCGCCTGCATAACAGTTTATGTGTCCACATGAAGTGGCTCGATTTTCATTATTCAAAAAGCAATTTCGGTCATAACATTACTATTAAACACTTCTTTAAAAGCTTTCGTGACGAATTCTTGGCTCGTTTTGTTGTGGTAATGTTCACACGTGTCTTTCTTTGGTGTTCACTTTTCACAGTTTTTCGCTCGGATTTGCGCGTTTGCACATTATAACACAGTTTATCGACACTACTACTCTTATCTAATATGGCGAAAAAACAGTTCATTCACAATCGTAAGATGCTATTACTTCGTATTGTTCAAGATGCACTGTTTCTTGACGCGATTTTTAATTTTGCAAAACGTGGTGTAGACATGTCCACCGTCCAACATTCGTTATGGTTACGCAGTTTTAACTACGGTAACCATTTATAAGGTCCTACACATCGAAACACTGATTTAAAGTTTCAATTTTGCATCTACCTATGCACATGTATCCGGATGAGTTTATTGCCACACGTTTAAAGTGTATATACTGTCTTCACCCGAAATTGGAAAATATTTTCTCGCGTTAAGCAAGATAAAATTACCTATTGTTCTTTACTATTCGTCCGAAGATTGCACTTGTCCTTTCACGGTAAGCCAAGCTGTAACAGCTCCGTTTATTATCCCGACCTGATCTGATCGAGTAGCAGCCAAATATTTATTATTAACATGACCGTGAACCTAATGGGGCTGGTAATCGGAATTGCCTACTACGGAAGTTGTTACTTTCCAGTTCATTCTGTTCAATACTATTATTTTGAATGTCTGGTAATAAGGAACACCAACACAGTTTTACTAATTACGAACTTATATTCTTCTCAAAACACAAAAAGGAGACAGCCACTGCCTTCGTCATACATATCTAATAATGGCTAATCTCAGCACAGGGTTTCTTTATTTGCCATTATCGTCACACGCTAATCCATCACTGCATCCAACACTGCAATCCAAGGTTAGGCCGGCACGGTAGACGCGAAACCAAATATCGGCTCTAGTAACGTCACTGATCACTTTCATAATGATACTTCATCACTTTCCCGGTATTAATCTATTATTTAGGGGTCTAACCACGGCGATGGTGACACCCTTCTCGGTTAAAGACCCTGTATTTCAAGAATGGCCTCCACACACACACACACACCATTCTCGCCAACTACTCTGGCGCATCTCGACACTCACTCTCGCAACACGTCACAATCGATTGTTCGCCCTATCGACCTGTGCCGAGTGCAAAGTTATAGTAAGGGCCTACGGACCCCTTACAACTGGTTGGGCATTTATTGAACTGAGGACAATTTTATTTTTTCCCTTGTCTACTAGTTTAATATCTTACATAGTTGCAATATCTTTTACTCTGAATTTCTGATTCCTTAAATCAACAATAAAGATCTTAATCTATTTTAACATTGTCTTCCTAGTCCTCTTCTTAAACATTTTTTCTAGAATTTCTTACTTGCTAGTGCGATTCCATTCCACCCATTTACAGGTCCAGGTAAATCGGCTTCAGACTGGCGCCCGGCTAATGTGTTCATTACAAGAGCAGTGCACCCTGTGAGACGGGACGAGGAATTTGTTCGGATGTCGCGTATCTTAGATGCCGCCAAACCACGCGAAAACGGCACCCTCTAAATCGTTTTATGGCCGAGTCGGTGCTTGTTTGCACTAGGAAGCTTCCCTCATCTTGTGAAATGTACCAAGGGTTTGGCTGCAGAACCTCCAGGCATTGTACGCTGTTTCTTCAGAGAACACAATGTGTACTGTATTGCAGTGATCGGTTGAGGAAGATCAGGCCGCCTTGATAGAAAACATGATTGGTACAGTAACCACTGCTGGTCCATGATAGGTTTATTCTAGAAATCTGGGCAAACAGCCGTTTTTTTGGAAGGTTTTGAGCTACGGGAGAAACTGGGACTTGTTTCTCGACTGTCGCAGAGTACAGTCGCTAGGGCTCTTCCGTTTATATGGAGAGAGCAGTTAGTTGTAAAGACGTCCAGACACCCGGGCGAAACTTTTATTTTCGCGGACTCGAAAAATCACCAGCGGACGTGGGGTCATATCCCGCAATATGACGCTTCAGCAACGCCCGCACGCAGACGACAGCGTCTCGTCTTTCCCCGGCAATATCGGTAACGTTGCGCAAAATTCAGAAGAATATTATAGTGTAACAGGAAATGCTGCAAAATGGTTCAAATCTAATATCTCTGGTAGGAAACAAAGGGTGTTATTAGGAAAGAGACATGTGTCAAGCTATCAGGCATCATCCAACTGGGAACTAATTACATGTGGGGTCTCACAAGGTTCCATTTTAGGTCCTTTACTTTTTCTTGTGTATATCAATGACCTTTCATCAGTACCATTACCAGAAGCCAAGTTTGTTTTGTTTGCCAATGATAGAAACAGTGCAATAAATATCAAATCAAGTGTAGTCTTAGAAATATCAGCTAATAAAATATTTGTGGACATTAATCACTGGTTCCTAGCCAATTCCTTGTCACTATACTTTGAAAAAACACACTACATGCAGTTCAGAACTTGTAAGGGGTGTCGCACGAGTATATGCCTAACATACGATGACCAGCAGATAGAAGAAGTGGGCAGTGTTAAATTCTTGGGATTACAGTTTGATAATAAATTCAACTGGGAGGAGCACATCACAGAACTGCTGAAGTGTCTTAACAAATCTCTATTTGCAATGCGATTTTTGTCAGACATAGGGGATATAAAAATGAAAAAGCTGGCATACTATGCTTACTTTCATTCCATAATGTCATATGGGATTATTTTTTGGGGCAATTCATCAAGCCAAGCTAAAGTTTTCTGGGCACAAAAACGTGCAGTAAGAGTTAAATGTGGTGTGAACGCAAGAATATCTTGCAGAAGCCTGTTTAGGAAACTAGGGATACTAACTACTGCTTCCCAATGTATTTATTCCTTAATGAAATTTGTCATTAAAAATATATATCACTTTTTCAAACCAACAGCTCAATTCATAGAATCAATACTAGAAATAAGAATAATCTTCACAAGGATTTAAAGTCACTTAGTCTTGTACAAAAAAGTGTGCATTATTCAGGAACACACATTTTCAATAACTTGCCAGCAGCCCATAAAAAGCTTAACAACCAATGAAATTCAGTTTAAGAGAAGCCTAAAGGATTTATTGGTGGCCAACTCCTTCTACGCCATTGATGAATTTCTCAGTAGAACCAACTGATTTGTGTGTACAACATAACTTCTGCACCAGCTCATTGCAGTCATGTGTTCATTGTAAATAAGTATTTAGTAGTTGTATTACACATTTATTACCTTATAAATAAATAAAAAAGTTTTTTTTTAAATTCAGTGCATTAGTATTTGTAAAATGATTCTTTCATATAGCGTTCATTAAAAAATGACGACCATGCCACTTGGGACCTGTGGAATGGTACATTAGCTTATTTGTTTGAGTTGTAAATATTTGTCATGTATTGTTGTTTTTCTGACATGTTCTACATCCTGGAGGACCTCCTCACTACGGATCAATTGGAATGTAAGTAAATCTAATCTAATCTAATTGATCTTTTTTATGACCATTTTTTTTCATAGCAGCCTTGTACTTGCAGTAGTCACTCCCAGTGTCATTTCATGATTAATTATATTTTGATGTGAGAGACCAATCAGTGGAACGATGCAATAGAGTGGGCTTGCCTAGATTCCTATCCTTCCACTCACAGTAACCACTCTCATTTACACCTAAATTCCAGTTAGGTTCCGCAAGTCTACTGCCAAGAAACCTGAGTTCGTGGTAATGCAGAGTTGAAGTTTCTGTTTATATGTTTGTTCTCACTTGACCTTGACATTAGTTAATAAATCTCTTTGTGATACCGTAGGTCCTTGTTATTAATTTTTTCAGTGACACCCATTCTCCTACCCTATGATGTCACTTATTTTGTTGTGAGTTTGAAGTAATTAAATTAATTTTATGTCTAGTTAGCCAAGTCAGGGGTGACCCACACAGGAGCCACTGGTTAATGTCAGATTTCCTTGCGCTATTGACAAATGTGGCACTTCTTGAGTATGGTGGTTACGACTTTTTAGTCATTTGGCGGATGGAGAACTGCTGCCACCATAGGCTAGCTTGCATCCTACAATGACAGTTACCACACAACTCTGTTGCCCACCTTTCATTGCCATTGTGTACATAGTCATACACAATACAAAAGCTAACCTTCCTGAACAGCTTCTTGGTATCCACTTTGCTACAAATAATAGATGAATTACTTGTTTTGGAAAAATTACATATTTCAGTAGATGAAATGGAGCAGGAGTAGGAAAACATCAAGAACAATGTAGACAGAGTATCATTAGAATCAGTATATCAGAAATGTTATCCTGGTACTAGCATTCATTTGTGCAGTTTACTTTTGTCCGAAAAGGAAAATCACTCATGCAAATGAAGCAACCATTCATGAAATCCCCATGGAATGGAATCGCACTAGCAAGTAAGAAATTCTAGAAAAAATGTTTAAGAATCAGACTAGGAAGACAATGTTAAAATAGATTAAGACCTTTATTGTTGATTTAAGGAATCAGAAATTCAGAGTAAAAGATATTGCAACTATGTAAGATATTAAACTAGTAGACAAGGGAAAAAGTAAAATTGTCCTCAGTTCAATAAACACTCAGCCAGCCAGCCTAGAGGAGTCGAGAAGTAGGATTGATGACATCCATGTCGTTTGCACTCGACTCTTTGATTATTGTATTGTAACATCTTGTGTAGGATTGTTCCAGTATTTTTGCAACGGGCCAGTAATATTCTCGCTGGATGGTGTAATGAGAACGGTTATGTAACCACGGATAACTAATGCCCGAATCCAGGTCTCAAGCTGCCACTGATGGGTAATCAATGAGTCCACCAACACAATTCCAGGTCAGGGCACGAACTGCTCCGATACTCGAGCATTTTTCAGACCGAATCAGCAGACCGGGATCAGTGTACGTCACGAAATCAGACATCTTGGCACCCAACACCGCAGTCTGTCTAATGGGACAACTCGGTCGTGACCAGAGAGAGCCAGCGCACTCTCAATATGGCGTGTGGATCAATCACACACGCACCGCAGTCACGCCTCCTTCACAGTGGATCTGCCTACGCCTTGGTGTCTGGGCAGTCTGTCAGACCATGAGTCACTGGCCTTTGCTACAAGCTGACACAGCCAAGCGGCCGTAGATCTTTGTACTTGATAAAAATTTCAATTGAGACGTACACCAGCTCCTGAGAAAAAAGGGTCTTCAACAGACGGACGGACAGACAGACAACAAATGGCAAAAAAATATTTTTTTATATAATTACATATAAACAAGTTCTGGGTTTTTTCCTTTACTTGTGCTATGAAACCTTGCTTCTTATCAAATTGCATAATTCTAGGATATCGGGACGTAGCCCACAGGTTTCGATGAATGACTCTGTGAGTATTGAAACATGTGACATAAATGGCCGTATCTTTTAATTGAATTGACTTAGAAGCTTAAATTTTTCAAACAGACAAGGGGCTGTAGATCTCAGTATGCAAACATTTTTAAACTCTGTGCCTTTACCCGTTCCTGGCTAAAACGTGTCTTAACTGAAGGACGGAAACACAGGTAGACAGACAGACAGACACCAAAGTCATCCTGTAAGGAACTTCCTGGCAGATTAAAACTGTGTGCTGCACCAAGACTCGAACTCAGGGCCTTGGCCTTTCGCAGGCAAGCGTTCTACCACTGAGCTACCCAAGCACGACTCATGGGTCCCCCTCACAGCTTCAATTCTGCCAGTACCTCGTCTCCTTCCTTCCAAAGCTCTCCTGAGAACCTTGCAGAAGTAGCACTCGTGGGAGGAAGGATATTGCAGAGACATGGCTTAGCCATAGCCTGCGGGATGTTTCCAGAATGAGATTTTCACTCTGCAGCGGAGTATACGCTGATATTGAAACACAGTTTTAATCTGCCAAGAAGTTTAATATCAGCGCACACTCCGCTGTAGAGGAAAAACCTCATTCTGGTGATCCTATAAGGCTTGTGTTGTGACCAGTTCAGGTACAGAACCCCAAAAGGAAGAAAGAAAAGAAAGTAGACCACTGTGAAACGTTTTTTTCGATAGGCAAAGGTCTAATTATCATTGTTACACGCGAGGACACATTAACTTAAAGCAAAGATTGACGCAGGAGTATAAGTAAAAAGTCAAAACTTTTCGCATGTGATATACGTCGTGCTTGGAAATTGCCGTAATATCATGTACTCAATGCATAACAAGTTCATGTTACACAACCCTCCAATACTGCTCATTCTTATACGAAGTATAATAAATTACGCCGCCCCAAGCAACCGTTACGTAGCTGTTTCACAAGAGAAATTTTTACTGACACCGTATTTTGTGATGCAAGCTGCGTTCGATAAAATGCAATCATGACACACAACATTTACAAGTTCCTTCACATAAAGTGGGCTGTCACATCTTAAAAACCACCGTACAGCAGGCGCTACAAGAAGCAGACCTCCATCTTCATGGAGTGACGACTTTTTCCCGCCAGCAAATTGGCAGGCAGCAGCTGCTCGAGCGGAGAATGTCTTTGAAATGTATGAAATATGTGTGTCACTATCAGTGACAATTCCGAGCAGCAACACAATGCAGTGCGCTGTTATATGGTGCTGTTACTGGAAGGAGCTCCAGAAGGAACTGATTTTATATTAAAGTTGGACCCTGTAGTACCATGTTCTGAGGAGGAGGACAGAAATTTACTCAGGAGTTTTCATGAACTGGATCACAGATCCTGTTTTCGCTGAAGGATTTAAGAATACCACGGAAGGCCGATCGGTTAAGGTTACTGAAGACAATTTTTGGCGAAATGATGGCTTAACAGACTATAAAAAGTATCGTTTTTTTTCGACCAGGAATAAATCTGACAGGACTTGTAGTACAATAGAAAATGTATGCTACCCATTTTACGGTATATCTTATTAGGTTATCTGAAGCCATGATAGCAGACTTACCAGACTTGCCATAGAAGTACGAGTATTCTGCTGAATGATCGTCCGAAAAGCTCGAGTTTTAAGTAAACATGGATGATAATCTGGTATCGTGACAATGAAGACAAGAATGGGTGAAGTATTCTTGCAAGAGAAATTCAAATTAAGGGTTCGACTGTTCGATTCTTAATGGAAAAGGACTGATATCTATGAAACGCGACTCACCAACGTATCAGTAGGATATAAGTAACAGAAACAACAGAAATACTGACGACACCGAATAGTTTATTTTTTCAGGTAGTTGCCATTACGTTCTGAAACTCAAGGGATCACCGCAGGGTGGCGCATTGTATAAGACATTGGACTCGTATGCTAAAGAGCGGGGATTCGTATCCCTATGTCGGGGAATTTCTGTTTTCCTTTGTTTTCCTAAATTACTTTAGGCGGCTTATATTGAGAAGGTTCCTTCGGTAAGGGTAACGTCGATTCCTTTCCTCGTGCTTCCCAAATTGAGTTGGTACACGTACTCTAACGACTGCACTATGCAACATATTTTTTATCTACATTTATTGGCCTTATTGTTAGATAAAATATACATACACACACACACGTTGTTGGCAAAACATACAGACAGACCAATACACTACAAACATTGTAGATTAAAAATTTGTATGAGACTTTTTCATATGCGGATAACTGGATTGACAGTGGATCGGCACGTCGCGTTCAAAATTCTGTGATACTCGTACGTTGGTTTTGGAGCCGTGAATAAAGATACAAAAAAATCAAGTGGCTCTGAGCACTATGGGACTCAACTGCTGTGGTCATTAGTCCCCTAGAACTTAGAACTACTTAAACCTAACTAACCTAAGGACATCACACACATCCATGCCCGAGGCAGGATTCGAACCTGCGACCTAAGCGGTCGCGCGGCTCTAGACTGTAGCGCTTAGAACCGCTCAGCCACTCCGGCCGGCAAATAAAGATACAGACTGCTGCCGAGTGCTACCTTAAAAATTGCGGCAAAGTTTTATTGTTTATGTGGGCCTCATGTTCAAAGATAATCTCAGTTATTACGCACGCCTGAGACAAACGGAATGGAAACGGGACGCTAAGACTGTTTAGTCTAGGTACCCCAATGATCTTCCTTGAAATCTTATGAGTATCCAACTACTCTAGAACTAAGGAAGAAAGAGGTATAGCGATCCAGAAGCGTTAGGTTTAAGGTGATTCATTGCAGATTGTTGGACTGTATTGATCCCTTATCGGCACCAATTTGGCGTCGAAGTACTGCCGTCGTAGACGGACTAGAGTATGGCTGACCTAAACTGTGAATTTCCGGTGTCAATGATTTTCGTTAATGCAATTTTTCGGTAACTGCGATTTTTAGTTTCGATTTGTCACAGTTTAAAACCGCAATTCCCGAATTCGCAATGTGTATCCGCCCCGCACTCTACCGACGTTAGACTGCGATCTCTGCTACTTCTGCGATTTATCACCGTAGGCGTTACACTGTGATTAGTCGAAAGTAGCAACTGACGGACACTGGCAAGTATATCTGCTAAATGTTATTTCTGGCCAGGTGAACTGTGTCAGTGCAACGGAAGTGATCTGTTTCTGCTGTAAAGTGTGCAAACTAAGTATTTCAACAGTGTGTCATTAAAGTCATTATATGTGTTGAACTAGTCTTGCTTATAAACGCTAACAAAGGCCAGTCAGTACTAGGGACAGAAAGCTGGATGAAACCAGATGTAAACAGCAGTATGTAATGTCAAAGACAGGTTGAACGCCGGTGTGATGGCGCGTTTATAACCATAAAAATTTCAGCAATATCTAGTGAGACTGGAACAGATTCTGAACGCGAAATAATTTGGTTGAAGGCAAGTGTTAAAAGTGGATCAACCATAGTCATCGGATACTTTTATAGACCTCTTGCCTCAGGAGAACTAGTGGCGGAACACTGGAGAATATTTCAAGTAAATTTACTGGCCATGTTGTAGTATTGGGTGGAGATTTCGACTTACCAGCTATAAACTGTGAGATTCACGTGACTATGGCTGGTAGTAGTGACAGGGACTCGTTGAAATTGTTATAAATGCTTTATCTGAAAATTATTTGAGGAGTTAATCAGAGAATCGAGTCATGAAGTCTTACATCTGCTAGTGACAAACAGACTCGAACATATCGACTCAGTTAGCACAGAACAGGAAATCAGTGATCATAATAACTTTACAAAATCACTGAATAACGCTGTAAATAGGAATACAACGAAAGGTAGGAAGATCTTTCGGCTTAGAAAGAGCGACAAGAAACAGATTTGAGTTAGCCTGAGGGATCAGAACAAAATTTTCATCTCCAGCACTAACAACATTGAGCATCAATGGAGAGAGTTCAAGAGCATTGTACAATACGCTTTAGACTGGTATGTGCAGAGCAAAGTTGTGAGGAATGGTAAGGACCCTCCTTGGTTCGACAGCCATGTTAGGTAGCTGGTGCAAAAGCAAAGAGAGCTCTGCTAATTTGAAAGTAACCAAACACTGACCGACAAGTCTATAATTATAATATGGAAAAGTTAGCATAAGCAGAGCAATATGTGAAGCGTTCAATGAATTTGAAAGTGAAATTCTGTCCACCGACTTCACAGATAATTCTAAGAAGTTCTGGTCTTCTGTTAAATCAGCAAACAGATCGAAGCCATCTGTCAGACACTCTTTGACCATATCGCATTGAAACGGAGGGTGACACAGACGGTGATGAATACAACAGCTTTTCTTCGGCGTAGTGGGGGGAGGTTCATATTATGCTTCACGGGTACGGGGGGTGGGGGGGGGGGTCGAATTTTCAAATTTTAATAATACCACACTTTAAAAAAATATAGCAACGTTCCTAATACACTGACGGAAAAAATCGCAACACCAAAAAATTAATTAATGTAGAGCAATGAAATTTTAGGAATATATGTGTCTAGGTGACACACCTAATGGTGTGTGGCGGAGGGTACTTTCGGTACCACTATCTGATCCCTCCAATCCTGTTGCACTCGTGAATAGTGCGTAGGAAGAATGATAGTCGGTAAGCCTCTGTATTGGCTGCAGTTTCTCGAATTTTCTCCTCGTGGTCAATACGCGAGATGTATGTGGGGGGAAGTAATATGTTGTCTGACTCCTCCTGAAAAGTGCTGTCCCGAAATGCCGGCCGGAGTGGCCGAGCGGTTCTAGGCGCTTCAGTCTGGAGCCGCGCGACCGCCACGGTCGCAGGTTTGAATCCTGCTTCGGGCATGGATGTGTGTGATGTCCTGAGGTTAGTTAGGTTTAAGTAGTTTTAAATTCTAGGGGACTGATGACCTCAGATGTTCGGTCCCATAGTGCTCAGAGCCATTTGAACCATTTTTTTGCCCCGAAATTTCGATAGTAGATCTCTCCATGATGTACGACGTCTCTCTTGTAACGTCTGCCAGGGGAGTTTGTTTAGCATCTCCGTAACGCCCTCTCGCCAGCTAAACGATCCCGTGACGAAACGCTCCGCTCTTGGTTGGATCTTCTGTAACTACTCTATCAGTCCTACCTGATAGGGATCCCAGACAGATGAACAATACTCAAGAATCGGGCGAACAAGCGCCTTATAAGCCTCTTCTTTCGTGGATGAGTTACATTTCCTTACGATTCTTCCGGTGAATCTGAGTCTTGTGTCTGCTTTTCGCACTATCTGTTTTATATGGTCATTCCACTTAAGGTCGCTCTGGATAGTTACGTCTAGATATTTTACGGCAGACGCTGTCTCCAGCTGTTTGTCATCAATAGTGTTGCTGTACAGTAGTGGATTTCTTTTCCTATTTATGTGCAATATGTTACATTTATTTACGTTCAGGGTCAACTGCCAGAGTCTGCACCATTCATCAATTCTCTGCAGGTCGTTCTGCAAATTCTTACAATCTTCTGGCGTTGCTTCTTTGGTATAAACAACTGCATCATCTGTGAATAGCCTTAAAGAGCACCCCACGCTTTCTACTAGATCATTTATATATACGGTCCTATCACACTTCCCTGTGATACTCAGGATATTACTTTTTCCTCTGTCGATTTAGTTCCGTTAAGAGCCACGTGTTGTGTTCTATCTGCAAGAAAGTCTTGAATTCAAACGCAGGTCTGCTCCGATACTCCTTAAGGGGAGCTGTCCATGTTAAAATCACTAAGTTTGAGGAACATTTATGAATAAAATACCAAATAGAAAAATTTGAATTTTTTTTTTACATATAGAGTGGTTTAGTATTGCAGTTATGACAGAGGGATTTTGGAGTATCTTTTCTAGTTTCCTTCCAATTATTTTTTTTATTAATGACCCAAATTTTTTTACAATCAATTGCTTTATGTAATTACTACATGTAATCTACATATCAACTTCATAGATAATATTTCATATATACGGACAACTACTTCGTATCGTATTTGTGCAGCATGTAGTATACATGTCAGCTACAGATTGTTGTAGCTTACTCTTTTCGTTTCAATAAAGACATGTAATCTACATATCAACTTCATAGATAATATTTGATATATACGGACAACTACTTCGTATCGTATTTGTGCAGCATGTAGTATACATGTCAGCTACAGATTATTGTAGCTTACTCTTTTCGTTTCAATAAAGACAAGTTGCTGCTCAATAATACATCGTCTGACGCCACAGTCTTTGCCATTCTACTTCGCAACAACTTCGTTGGAAAGAAGCCTGCTGCCACATCTTTGCACTGGCGTTTGTCCTCACCATGGCAACCACTAGTTCGACTATCGACTTTACAACAACTTCAGTGAAAAAAGCCTGCTGCTTCATCTTTGCAACGGCGTCTAACTTCACCATAGCAACCAGTGGTTCAAAATGGTTCACTGACAGGCCTTGAGAGGGCAACCCATGTACTGTCAAACCGAAGTTCATTTTCCTACATATTTAAATATTTTTAACGCTTCTTAATTGACAATAGCTGTTTCATAAGCTAAGTTTAGTGTGTATTTATTTCTAATTCTTGACAATGTTCTTTTAACTAAGAAATTTTAAATTGTAATTATTCTTATAACTCATTGGTTAATAATTACATCATGCAGTCAGAAGTGGGTGGAGCCTCCATTATATGTAGTAAGACGTGCACTGGTTTCTCCAGTAGTGATTCTCCAACAGAAAGAGGTTCCTACTCAATGGTAATTCAACGTTTTATAGCTTTATAACTTTATGTATTTTCTTTAATGTATGTAGCCCTCTAATTAGAGCTTTGTATACAACTTGTAGGTCTGAAGATGACCACAGTAGTGGTCGAAACCGGTCACCTTGTTAAATAAATCGTGATCAAGACTGTTTTTAATAGTAATTATTTATAAGACATTGATCACTGCTGTCCCCATAATGCATTCAAAAGTAATAAATTGTTTTATAATTAAACTGAAATGAAACTACTGAACATATTGCCAAATGGCTGTGTTACAATGTAAGTTTGACCACTAGGAGAGCTGTATAAAAATTTCATCTCTCTAGCTTTAGTGGATTTTGAGAAAATGTTCCTTATATTCGAAAAATTCTAATTTACGGGAAATGGCTATCAAAGTTTCTCAGTACATTCCTGCACTATAGGATGGATTATCAGGGTCTTCTTCTTCATCCTCCAAAAGCTTCCTCTTCTTTTCTGGCCTGTTGTTCCATCATACTTCACATGCCTTTCTCTTCTTTCTGCTCCTCTTAACCTTTCACTGTCAATATTTCTTAGTGCTCGTACAGTGTTCACCCCAGCTGTAAATCCTAATGCCTTCAGAACTTCACACTTCACACTGTTCCCTTGGTTGTAGGTTGCTAGTGCATCATAAATGCCAAAGTGCAGTGTTTTTATGCTTATAAACACCCTTTTAGGAATCACTTTCCAAATCAAATTGTTTATGCTATCATTAGGATTCTGCGTCTTTCCGTGTAGACATTTGTCTAACAATTCTGGCTGTGCTAAGTCATGAAAAATTGGTTTTATTGCATTTATCACAGCTGCTGGCAAACCATGTTTGTGATCATAGTCCTTTTTTGCATTATATTTGCACCAGGAATCTTTTGGGCACAGGCTGTGTTGAGGGTATTCATTGGAAGAGGCAGTATGAAGGAACAATGCCCACACTGCTTTTCGCATGTCACTAACATTACTAGTATTTTGCCTTATAGCATACCCATAGTATCTCTGTAGACGTTCAATCACCTCACCAGTAAGCGCAAGCAGTTCGCCAGGAAGTCACGAGAGGGTGTTAGATGCATTCAGCGGCCGCCCATTTCCTCTGCAGGCGTGGGGGAAAATGGTAATAACTCCACTTCTAGGGCGAGTAGAACAATAATTCAAAGTTTACATTAAAGAGGAATGTTCCAATTAATTTTCGGTAGCAAAAAAAAATCGTAATTTTTTGAATTTGACCACCTCCGGCTCCCCTTAAGCTCGTATTTATTTCGTTAAACGGCAATGCGGGACGGTGTCAAATGCCTTACTGAAGTCATGAAACACGGCATCAGCCTGAGCGCCGTTGTCCACTGCACTGTGGATCTCATGGAGGAGCAGAGCGGGCTGAGTTTCGCTGGATCTCTGTTTTTGGGGAATCCATGTTGATTTTTATAGAGGGACCATTTTCCAAAAACGTCATAATTATTAAGCATACAACATGTTCCACAATTCTACAGCAGATTGACATCAACGATATAGGTTTATAATTGTGTGGATCTGGCTTACGGCCTTTCCTAAAAACGGGAATGACATGCGCTTTTTTCTAGTCGTTAGGTACCTTTCGATGCTCAAGCGATCTATGATAAATTACTGCTAAAAAGGGAGCAAGTTCTTTCACGTAATCTTTATAGAATCTTATAGGTATCTCATCTGCTCCTGAATTCTTTCCACTACTAATCGATTGTAGCTGCTGTTCAATTCCGCGATCGGTTATCCCAATATCTTCCATTTCGACGTTCGCACGATTGAATGGAGGGACAGTGTTACGATCTTCCGCGGTGAAACAACTTCGGAAGACCGAATTCAGTATTTCAGCCTTCTTTCTGTTATCTTCAGTTTCGGTGCCGGTGAGGTGGCTGAGAGAATGAAGTGATGATTTTGACCCACTTACTGATTTTACATACGACCAAAATCTCTTAGGGTTTTTACTCAGATCGGTTGACAACGTCTTGCTTTCGAAATCATTGAACGCTTCTCTCATTGTTCTCCTTGCGCTCATTTTCGCTTCGTACAGGTTTTGATTGTCAGCTAGGTTTTTACTTCTCTTGAATCTGAGATGAAGTGCACTTTGTTTACGTAGCGCTTTCCTAACACGGCTATTAAGCCATGGTGGTCTATCCCATCCCTTAAAACCTTACTCGGAACATACTTGTCTAGGGCATATTGAACGATGCCTTTGAATTTTTTCCATTTGTTCTCCACATCTTCGTCCTCATCTCCAAATATTTGACGTTGAGTGCTGAGATATTCTGAAATTTGTATCCTGTCAGCCTTGCTGAGCAAATATATCTTCCTACCTTTCTTAACATTTTTTGTGGGACCCGTCATCATAGATGCTGTCACAGCCTTATGATCACTGATACCTTCCTCTACGTTAACTGATTCGATAAGTTCAGTTCTGTTTGTTGGCAGGAGGTCTAAGACCTTACCCTCACGAGTTGGTTCTCTAACTATCTGCTCAATGTAATTTTCGGACAAGACATCCAGAACAATGCCACACGATTCCCTGTCTCTGGCACCAGTTTTGATGGCATAACACTACCAGTCTATAGCTGGCAAGTTGAAGTCACCCCCTATTACAACAGCATGATCAGAAAAATTACTCTGCAAGCTCTGTCTGAAGCGCTCTACAACTACAGATCCTGACCCAAGTGGTCTATAAAAGCATCCGATCACCATTTTTGACCGTTCTTTGATACTCAGTTTCACCCAGATTAATTCACATTCTGGATCCGTGATAATCTCGCTAGATTTTATCGAATTTTTACTGCAATAAGCACGCCGCCACCATTGTTGACTAACCTATCCTAACGATAAACATTCCAGTCTGAACTTTGGATTTCGTTGTCATTGACACCTGGCTTCAACCAGCTTTCTGTTCCCGATACTAGCTGTGCATTATAGCCTTCAATAAGCGGTACTAATTCTGAGACCTGTGACGTATAATTTTATATATATAAATTTTCGGTGCCTACAGTGTCACGTCTTTCAGTGTCACACAAATTTTTATTTTTAAAGGGGATCACTTAAGACTATTTCCATGGGTTCGCCCCTCAAATTTCTCCCTCATATCACAAAATTGTCGTCTGTTGTAGTACAAACTGAAAAAATATATTCCTTTTAAAGCACAGTTTCGTATTTAATTTATATTCAAAACCTTACCCCTACATCGAGAATACTTTACACAAGTTTAAGGGAAGAAATGCTTCCGATAATTATTACAGTATTTGAAGAACATCAAAATATGAACAGACTGAAATGAACAAACAGTACATGATACTATGTTAATCAATTCAACTGTAAAAAGCTAAGGAGTATATTATTAGCAAAATGAGAAATATGCAAAAGTGAAATGCCAAAATGAGCACTTCTCAATTGGGAGTAAATCAAAACAATCAGAATGGCTGAAAGAGAACACAATAACATGAGCCATAAACGAATAAGAGCTAAGCAACTAAGCAAATAAGAGAATAGGCAAAAATGAGATGCCAACAAAATGAGCTGGCTGCTGCTGCTGCTGCTGCTGCCGCCTGACAGGGACAGATGAGCCCCTGTGGGCCGGTGGAGTCCAAGCCGGAAGGCTATGCCTCCAAACTGACGGAGCGTGTGATGTGGCCTGACGTCATGTGCGAAGTCCTGTCAGTCTGCGGGGACAGTGTGCTGGACGTGCTGGCAACTCAGTGGTTGCGAAGCAGGTGGGGCCATCTGGTTGCGTTAAGACGCTGCACTCGGTGGCCCAGGGCTCGAAGGAGCGGATTCTCGGACTGTGCGGACTTCTCGTAAAAGAGCCGTGCAGCCTGATGAAACCGTTCTCGAACAGTAGGAATGTTGGAGAGTCGGTTAAGGTTGTCCGACGGGAAGTCCCGAGGGAGGTGCAATGCCAGACGTAGAATCCGGTTCTGGAGGCGGTGTAGACGATCGACATGTGTCGCCGCTGCATTGCCCCAAACCACAGCGGCGTAGTCGATAAGCGGACGGATAAGAGTAAGATAGAGCGCAACACCCAGTTCCGGCGGGAGCGCAGGTGTCGGATTGAGAAAGGGGTAGAGTTGAGACAGTCGACCCCTGACCTTTTTGACGACGTCGTCGATATGGTGCCTCCACGTGAGCCCTCTATCCAGCGTCACACCCAGGTACTTAGCGGTATTGCCCCAAGGTACGGCGGTTCCCCTGATGGTGATCTGCGGGAGGTCGGCAGGGATATGCTTCTTGGTGATGAGGAGGGCTTGCGTCTTAGCCCCATTGAAGCTGAGGCGCCACCTCCTGGCCCACTGACTAAGTGAGTCAGCCGCTGCCTGCATGCGTCGTTGGAGCAGAGCTGCATTCATGCTGCGCGTGTACATCGCCGTATCATCCGCGTAGAGGGCGAGGTGGACCCTGTCCAGTCGCGGCATGTCTGCGGTATACAGGATGTATAGTATGGGGCCGAGGACGGAGCCTTGGGGAACTCCAGCCCTAACCCTGCGGCGCGTCGACAGATCCTCCGTGCGTACATGAAAGCTTCTGTCGGCGAGGTAAGATTGTAAGAGACGGACATGCGGCAGGGGCACACCGAGGTCCAGAAGCTTGAAGAGAAGCCCCTCATGCCATACAGAATCGAACGCCCGTGAAACATCCAGGAAGACGGCTCCGAAATATTCCCGCCGTTCGATGGCATCAAGGGCCTCTTCAACGAGGCGAAGCAGTTGGTGGGTTGTCGCGTGTCCAGGACGAAAACCACATTGTTCGTCCGGCAGGAGACGTTCTTCCCTGATGTGACGCAGGAGGCGGCAGAGATACAGCCTTTCAAAGACTTTGCTGACAGCCGGCAGCAAACTGATGGGCCTGTAGCTGCTCGGGAGACGAGGGTCCTTCCCAGGCTTGCGGATGGGGATGACCTCGGCGTGTTTCCACTCCTGAGGAAAGTAGCCAGTGCGGAGGATGCGGTTAAAAAGGCGAGCCAGGTGTTCAGCGGCCGCCGGTGGCATTCGTCGAAGCATTTCATTTGTAATCTGGTCAGGGCCGCCTGACTTGCGCGTGTTGAGCCGTCGAAGTTGATCGGAGACTTCAGCAGCATCCACCTCGGCGATATGGTCGTCACCCGTAGGGGCAGCGAGGAACACCGGAAGACGTTGAGCAACCAGGCGAACGTGATCCGGATCCGTGGGGTCCATGACGGGCTGGAAATTTTGTTCAAAAACGTCAGCAATGGCGTTGGCTTTGTCCACTGGGCTGCTGACGATGTTGCGACCAACTTGCAACGGCGGAATCTTCTGACGCCGGCGGAGGAAGAGCTGCGTGGCTTTCCAGGCGGTACCATCATCAACCCGAAGAGTGGCCAGGCGGTTGGACCAGTCCTGATGGCGGTGGTGGGCAACGGCAACGGTTATGTCCCTCCTCATCCTGTTGAGAGCCCTCTTCGTCGCCGCATTGCGCGTCAGCTGCCACTCACGAAAGAGGCGGTTTTTAGTAGTTATCGCCGCCAGGAGATGCGGTGGGAGTTGCCGGGATCGGTCAGGGGGGCCAGACCGCGGCCGCGGCGTGGCTCGGAGTATCGCTTGGAGAGTACAGTCGTGGAGGAATCGGGCACAACCATCAACCCCAACATCGTCTGCGTCAGGTGTGTGACGGAGACCCTCGTCCAACAGCGCCTGATACTGGTTCCAGTTGGTGGTCCTGGTTGGGATGCCTCTCCGCGTCACTGGCTGGGCATCGACGTCGATGTCAAAGATAACTGGGACGTGGTCTGAAGATAAGGCAGTGCGGGTGCTGGCGGAGATAACATAGGGCACACCCTTGGCCACCGCAATGTCGAGCACGTCCGGAGGCCCACCGTTGTTGGGAAAGTGGGTGGGTTCGTGAGGCCCGAGGATGATGGCGTTCCACCGCTGGGCCGCTCGGAGGAGTTTGCGTCCGTGGTTGTTGGTAACACGGGAATGCCAGTCGGTGTGTTTAGCGTTAAAGTCACCACCAGCAAAGACCTTTCCAGGTAATGCCAGCAAAGCTTCAACGTCCGGGAGGAGTAACTGTCGGCCAGGCGGACGGTAGACAGCAACAAACGTGATGCGCCCATGCGAGGTGTTGACAGCTACAGCAGTGGCCTCCATCGCTTGGAGCGGTGGAAGAGCAACTTGATGGTGCACCAGGGAAGTCCGGACGTAGACAGCAGTGCCACCGCCACGAGTTGGCCTGTCGGTCCGGTAACACACGTAGTTGGCAGCCCGGACGTGGACACCAGGCTTGAGAAAAGTCTCGGAAACTAGGCAAACGTCGACGGCCTCATCCCGCAGCAGCTGTCGAAATTCGCCATCTTGGGTGCGGATGCCCTGGGCATTCCACACGCAGACAGTGACGCCTCGTTGACTACGGGCCATGCTGGGATACCAGTGGTCCGGCGGAGAGTGCCTGAACGGCTGCACTGACAGCGGCAATGAGTTGCCGGGGGATATCTTTGAGAAGCTCCCGAAGTTCTTGCAAGAGGAGCTTCATTTCGGCCATGCTGGAATCGGCCGCCGGGGATGGGACAGTTGCAGCTCGGGAGTGCTGAGCCGGGGTCGGCACGACGGCAGCCTGGCGCCCCTGTTGGGAGTGGTCGTGTTGGCCCTGGTCGTCAGCCTGCTGCTGTGCAGAGTGCTGCGCTGTTGGTCGCGCTGCGGCCCGTGAACGGCGGCCCGTCTCGGTGGCGGGAGCTGGTGCAACAGTGGCTGGCAGCGGCGCAGGTACGGAGGCCGCCGGGGAGGAGCCAGAGGAAGTAGCTGCAGCAAAACTGACTCCAGGACGGACTGGTGCAGGCCGCTTTATAGGGCCAGGTCGTTGACCACGGCTCCGTGCCGCAGCCCGTTGGAAGCTGGAACAGCCGCGGTAGGAGGCCACATGGTCCCCACCACATCCAGCGCATTTGGGTGGGCCATCGGTCCGCTGCCGCGTGCAGTCGCGACTGGCGTGCTCCCCCGCACACTTAACACAGCGGGGGGGCAGCGTGCAGAACCGCGCCACATGACCAACCATTTGACAGTTGAAGCATTGCGGTTCGCCCCTCTTCGAGCGCAGTTTTTCCGTAGTGACAGGCGTCGCCGCGATCTTCGTGACCTGCCAGAGCCCGCGGTTGTGTGGGATATCACAGGTGACCACGAGGACCAGCGGAGTCTCCTTTCGAGTGCGGCGAGAGGGTAGGCGGGATATCGACCGGAGGCCAAATCCATAGCCCATATCCTCCAGCTGTCGCCGGACGTGATCCAGGCTGTAGTTGCGAGGGAGGCCCCGAAAGACTATCTTGAGCGTCTTGTCCGCTGCAGATGGGTAAGTATAGAACGGCTTCTCGCGTGCCCCAAACGTAGCCGTAACTTTCCTGTAATCGTCAGCCGATTTTAAGGTCACCTTATAAAGGTTGGCGCCAGCTGGCTTGATAACGACGTTATCTTGGCCAACAAGGCGAAGTAGCATCCTGTAGAGGCCGTCGTAGTCCTCCTTGTGTTGGACCACAATGGGTGGCGGTTTGGGGCCTCTCGCCGGAGCAGGCATCTCCACACCGCCAACGAGTGCCTCAAAGGCGTTAGCCGTCGGAACCGGCGGCGCTGAGGAGAGCTGAGCCTTCCTGGCTGGCCGTTTGACGAGTTGAAACCCTTCGTCTTCTACGGCGACATCGGCCTGTTTCGCCTTCTTGCCCTTAGGAGGCGCGCGGGAGGGTCCGGTGGCAGGAGTCGCGCGCCGCTTCGTTGCCCTGGCGGCGGCGGGAACGTCAGTTCTCGCCGTCGACTCGTCGTCCGAATCGGGCAGCGGAACTTGCAGTGCATCCGAAACGTAATCCATATCCGTATCCGTATTCAGTGCCATGGCCGTCGGAGGTGGGGGGCCGGATGGGGCCGTCGACAAAGCGGGCTTTGCCGGACGGCGATCCGCCACACCCTTCGCTGTAAGAACAACCTCTCGCCCCGACATCTCAACGCGGTGTGTGCGTGTGTGTGCACTGTCAAATGAGCTGGCCTAACTCCGTCAGCACTTATATACGGTTGCGCTCGTGGCGGCACCTCGCGGCCCGTACGCAACACGCGCGCCTGCGATCGCAATGCACTCTTAGCGCTCGCGGCGGCGTCTAGCGGCCCGTACGCAAGTTGTGCGATTGCTGTCGCAGGTCGACCCTTAATCTATGATGTTACAGACCTTTCCATGGATGCTCCTGCAGTTTACTAAAATCATATTAATCTTTTCTATTTCTGATTTGCGAGGACCAAGATTCTCTGAGGTCGCTGTGGCTGATTTAACAGGCAAATCGTGTTTGCTCCCAAGGGAGGGATCCTCTAACGTAAAAAAGCCCCATGTGCACACCATACGTACTACGCTACGCTAGGAACCGCTTCCTGCGTGCAGTGTACGCCTGACCTATTAAGGGGAACCCTAAAATTCTGCACTCGATAGCGGAGGTCGAGAAATTCGCATCCGATACCGTCACAGAGCCGTCTGAGCCTCTGGTTTAGACCTTATACTCTGCTCCAAACCAGAGGATCGCGATCAACCTAGGGTACGATGCTACAAATATACAGCTTAGCCTGCACCCCGCGTGCGATGCTAGCTCCCTTCACCAAATCAGCCAACCTCCGAAAGGAGCCGAGGATGGCCTAATAACCCAAGCGGCAGGCGTCATTCACGCCGACATGTGTCATTACATGCAGCCAGTTGCACCCAGTGCGCTCGACAGTCGCCGGCAGGGCCTCCTCCACATCACGGATGAGACCTCCTGGCAAACATACCGAATGCAAGTTGGAATTCTTTCTCGCCTTGCCTGCCATCTCCCTGAGGGTCTCCATCACCCGCCTAACATTGGAGCTCCCAATGACTAGCATACCAACCCTCTGTACTTGTCCGGACTGGTCCAACAGGAGAGGCATCCCGTCCTGGATCAAAGTTATCATCAACACTGGGAAGCAGCTCACACCTGTTGCTAAGATGTAGGGAGCCAGCCACACGACCTGCTCCTTCTTTCGCCTTCCGCCCAGTGACACGCGAACACACCACTGTCTGACACCCACTCTGGAGTGAGGACAGACTGGTCAGATGTTGCGCATTGGAAGCCGCAGTGACGTCCGCGCGACCAGGGGCTTCCAGTGGCACCAAGAGTGTCGCAGGTCTCGTCACTGGCACCCCGACGTCGCCGCAATTTCGAGCATTAGCTAGAAGCTTGTCGACGGTAGCCAACGCAGCTTCCAACTATTTACGGACAGCAGCCAACTCTCCTTGTGTGCGCTCACATCAAGCACAGTCCCTAGACATATCTTACTGTGTATAAAATAGATATAAGGTCTCAAATGGCGCTACTACGTTTGAAAGTATACCAAAGGAAAGAAAGTAACACTAAAAGTTGATGTGCAGATTTCTCACTGAACTCTGAGACCGCAAGCTATTAAACAGTAATAAATTTCTCTACACGGAAAATTTACACTAGGAAGCCGCCCTATACAAGGATATTCTCAAGACTTCCGCAAAAACAAAAACTAAGATTAATTTTCTAACCACTAGTCTACACGGTAAAATACACACGTACAGTTCACTTCTTTGCGGAATCACGTGAACAAAAAATAAAAGCACTCCGTCATCAGGCCATGAGTGGCCTACCGGTACCATCCGACCGCCGTGTCACCCTCAGTGGAGGATGCGGATAGGAGGGGCGTGGGGTCAGCACACCGCTCTCCCGATCGTTATGATGGTATTCTTGAGCGAAGCCGCTACTATTCGGTCGAATAGCTCCTCAATTGGCATCACGAGGCTGAATGCACCCCGAAAAATGGCAACAGCGCATGGCGGCCTGCATGGTCACCCATCCAAGTGCTGACCACGCGCGACAGCGCTTAACTTCGGTAATCTCACTGGAATCGGTGTAGCCACTGCGGCAAGGCCGTTGCCCCGAACAAAAAATAAAGACTAACTTAATTTACAGTTTATCACACAAGTGCTGCTGCTGCTCTGCTGCACGACCTCTCGGCTCGGCGGTGGTTAACATTGCAAGAGCAGAGGTTAATGTAAGCGTGACGTAAGCCATCGCAAATGTGAAATGCTGGTTCATTAATAACTGATGTAACCACCAAAGTGATGAACACAAGAATGCAAACGCGCATGCATTGTGTGGTACATGTGCTGGATGTCAGTTTGTGGGATGGTGTTCCGTGCTTGTTGCACTAGTTCGGTCAATACAGAGGCAGTTAATGATTTCTGTGGATGACGCTATAGTTTTCGTCGGATGATGTCCCACATGTGCTCGATTGGAGGCAGATCTGGCGATCGAGTAGGCCAAGGTACATGTTGACACTATGTAGAGCGTGTTGGGTTACAACAGAGGAATGTGGCCGAGCAGTGTCCTGTTGGAAAACTCCCCCTGGAATGCTGTTCAATAATGGTAGCACAGCAGGTCTAACGATCAGACGCGTACAAATTTGCAGTCACGGTGCGTGGGATAACCACGAGGGGGCTCCTGCTAAAGCATGACATCGCACTCTAAACCATAACTCCAGGTGTAGGTCTAGTGTGTCTAGCACGCACACAGATTGGTTGCAGGTCCTCAACTGGCCTCCTAACCCACACACGGCATGACTGGCATCAAGGCAAAGCTAAGTTACATCAGAAAACATAACAAATCTCCAGCCTGCCATACAGTGGGATCTCGCTTGACACCACTGAAGTCACAAACGGCGGTGGTTTGGGCTCAGCGGAATGCACGCTACAGGACGTCTGGCTCGGAGATGTCCTTTAAGTAACCGATTTGTAAGAGTTCGTTGTGTCACCGTGGTGCCCACTGCTGTTCAGGTTGCTGCTGCAGATGCAGTAGAGCTATACGCCGAACACGTCGTCGTCCGAAGCCCGATCTTCTTGCGACCGTACATTCATCTACATCTACATCTACATCTACATCCATACACCGCAAGACACCTGACGGTGTGTGGCAGAGGGTACATTGAGTACCTCTATCGGTTCTCCCTTCTATTCCAGTCTCGTATTGTTCGTGGAAAGAAGGATTGTCGGTATGCTTCTGTGTGGGCTCTGATCTCTCTGATTTTATCCTCATGGTCTCTTCGCGTGATATACGTAGGAGGGAGCAATATACTGCTTGACTCCTCGGTGAAGGGATGTTCTCGAAACTTCAACAAAAGCCCGTACCGAGCTACTGAGCGTCTCTCCTGCAGAGTCTTCCACTGGAGTTTATCTATCATCTCCGTAACGCTTTCGTGATTACTAAATGATCCTGTAACGAAGCGCGCTGCTCTCCGTTGGATCTTCTCTATCTCTTCTATCAACCCTATCTGGTACGGATCCCACACTGCTGAGCAGTATTCAAGCAGTGGGCGAACAAGTGTACTGTAACCCACTTCCTTTGTATTCGGATTGCATATCCTTAGGATTATTCCAATTAATCTCAGTCTGGCATCTGTTTTGCCGACGATCAACTTTATATAATCATTCCATTTTAAATCACTCCTAATGCGTACTCCAAGATAATTTATGGAATTAACTGCTTCCAGTTGCTGACCTGCTATATTGTAGCTAAATGATATGGTATCTTTCTTTCTATGTATTCGCAGCACATTACACTTGTCTACATTGAGATTCAATTGCCATTCCCTGCACCATGCGTCAATTCGCTGCAGTTCCTCCTGAATTTCAGTACAATTTTCCATTGTTAAAACCTCTCGATATACCACAGCATCATCCGAAAAAAGCCTCAGTGAACTTCCGATGTCATCCACAAGGTCATTTATGTACACTCCTGTAAATTGAAATAAGAACACCGTGAATTCATTGTCCCAGGAAGGGGAAACTTTATTGACACATTCCTGGGGTCAGATACATCACATGATCACACTGACAGAACCACAGGCACATAGACACAGGCAACAGAGCATGCACAATGTCGGCACTAGTACAGTGTATATCCACCTTTCGCAGCAATGCAGGCTGCTATTCTCCCATGGAGACGATCGTAGAGATGCTGGATGTAGTCCTGTGGAACGGCTTGCCATGCCATTTCCACCTGGCGCCTCAGTTGGACCAGCGTTCGTGCTGGACGTGCAGACCGCGTGAGACGACGCTTCATCCAGTCCCAAACATGCTCAATGGGGGACAGATCCGGAGATCTTGCTGGCCAGGGTAGTTGACTTACACCTTCTAGAGCACGTTGGGTGGCACGGGATACATGCGGACGTGCATTGTCCTGTTGGAACAGCAAGTTCCCTTGCCGGTCTAGGAATGGTAGAACGATGGGTTCGATGACGGTTTGGATGTACCGTGCACTATTCAGTGTCCCCTCGACGATCACCAGTGGTGTACGGCCAGTGTAGGAGATCGCTCCCCACTTCCATGATGCCGGGTGTTGGCCCTGTGTGCCTCGGTCGTATGCAGTCCTGATTGTGGCGCTCACCTGCACGGCGCCAAACACGCATACGACCATCATTGGCACCAAGGCAGAAGCGACTCTCATCGCTGAAGACGACACGTCTCCATTCGTCCCTCCATTCACGCCTGTCGCGACACCACTGGAGGCGGGCTGCACGATGTTGGGGCGTGAGCGGAAGACGGCCTAACGGTGTGCGGGACCGTAGCCCAGCTTCATGGAGACGGTTGCGAATGGTCCTCGCCGATACCCCAGGAGCAACAGTGTCCCTAATTTGCTGGGAAGTGGCAGTGCGGTCCCCTACGGCACTGCGTAGGATCCTACGGTCTTGGCGTGCATCCGTGCGTCGCTGCGGTCCGGTCCCAGGTCGACGGGCACGTGCACCTTCCGCCGACCACTGGCGACAACATCGATGTACTGTGGAGACCTCACGCCCCACGTGTTGAGCAATTCGGCGGTACGTCCACCCGGCCTCCCGCATGCCCACTATACGCCCTCGCTCAAAGTCCGTCAACTGCACATACGGTTCACGTCCACGCTGTCGCGGTATGCTACCAGTGTTAAAGACTGCGATGGAGCTCCGTATGCCACGGCAAACTGGCTGACACTGACGGCGGCGGTGCACAAATGCTGCGCAGCTAGCGCCATACGACGGCCAACACCGCGGTTCCTGGTGTGTCCGCTGTGCCGTGCGTGTGATCATTGCTTGTACAGCCCTCTCGCAGTGTCCGGAGCAAGTATGGTGGGCCTGACACACCGGTGTCAATGTGTTCTTTTTTCCATTTCCAGGAGTGTATATTGTGAATAGCAACGGTCCTACGACACTCCCCTGCGGCACACCTGAAATCACTCTTACTTGGGAAGATTTCTCTCCATTGAGAATGACATGCTGCGTTCTGTTATCTAGGAACTCTTCAATCCAATCACACAATTGGTCTGATAGTCCATATGCTCTTACTTTGTTCATTAAACGACTGTGGGGAACTGTATCGAACGCCTTGCGCAAGTCAAGAAACAGGGCATCTATCTGGGAACCCGTTTCTATGGACCTCTGAGTCTCGTGGACGAATAGCGCGAGTTGGGTTGCACACGATCGTCTTTATTCGAAACCCATGCTGATTCCTACAGAGTAGATTTCTAGTTTCCCGAAAAGTCATTATACTCGAACATAATATGTGTTCCAAAATTCTACAACTGATCGACGTTAGAGATATATGTCTATAGTTCCGAACATCTGTTCGACGTCCCTTCTTGAAAACGGGGATGACCTTTGCCCTTTTCCAATCCTTTGGAACGCTACGCTCTTCTAGAGACCTACGGTACACCGCTGCAAGAAGGGGGCAAGTTCCTTCGCGTACTCTGTGTAAAATCGAACTGGTCTCCCATCAGGTCCAGCGGCCTTTCCTGATCACCACTGCCAGCAGGCATGCACAGTGGCTACATTCATGCCACGTCTTTCTGCTGTAACGCGGAAGGAACATCCATCTTCTCGTAACTATGTTTATAACACGATATCGTTGAAATTCAGTGTGGTTTTGAAAATGACATCTTTGTCACGTTAAAGGCTTTCTTGACTAATATCAGCTGACCACGTCCAGTCTCAAAGGTCACTAACGTTCACGACCGTTACAGCATCTATTTAAAGCAAACACGATTTGCATACTTATAGTGCCGTTACTAGCGCCAACATTATTCGGCTGGCGCGAAATCTGAATAGACATCATTTTTTCAGATATAGAAACACGCCCACCAACTTTCATTTATGTCGAACTACTCCTTCTTGGTGTTGCGATATTTCGTCCGTCAGTGCATTTACTAATTTCCTTTCCTCTCTGTTATTTAATTAAATTATATATAAATACTAGTAGGTATAACGTAAATTAATTTTCTTAAAGAATAAAACAATGAGAATCTATGAAATAATATTATTGCGTGCAATAACTTACATTTACGGCAAACTAATGCGCCGAAGCTCTTTTAGAGCGTATCTGTTGATGACGTCATCAGTGAAAGTTTCAGCGGGTTTCTCATCCCCTTCTGTCGACGCTTTCACCCAAGCCTGAAGCGTATCGATGACCCTCCATGTTTCTTGATTTTGTGATCACCCTATTCGTTAAGCTGAATGGTGTTTCTACACTTGATGTGGAAACGGAAATGCACAGTACATATTCAGCGAGTGCCTTTAATGCTTCATAACCGAAGCCTGCCCTTAAGATAAACACAGCAACATCTGAAGACGAACAACATAGTTAAAAGAATCCAAATCTGCGGTAACAGTGTCAACATTTTTAAGTCCTAGTCTAGTTCTTTACAATCATTATCACTAAATTCTTGAAATGTTTTAAAACTTTCGCAGTATGCACTTAGTTGTATCAGTTTCACAGCCTTGCCATTGAACCGTTGGTTAATTTCATTAATTATACTTCTCACAAATTTCCTTACGTTTTTCGTAGTTTGTTTCTTGTCCTCAGTGAACAGCAACACACTTTTAACTTCCGTAGCGTCCACTTGTAGTTTTTTTAATTTTATTTTTGTGTTTCATTTTCCGCATTATTTTTATCGCAATCGCAAATGTAGTCGATATTTCTTAAATGATCCGGAGTTCCAGAAGCAAGTACAGGAACTTGTGAAATTTTCCACATCTACATCTACATCCATACTCCGCAAGCCACCTGACGGTGTGTGGTGGAGGGTACCTTGAGTACCTCTATCGGTTCTCCCTTCTATTCCAGTCTCGTATTGTTCGTGGAAAGAAGGATTGTCGGTATGCCTCTGTGTGGGCTCTAATCTCTCTGATTTTATCCTCATGGTCTCTTCGCGAGATATACGTAAGAGGGAGCAATATACTGCTTGACTCCTCGGTGAAGGTATGTTCTCGAAACTTCAACAAAAGCCCGTACCGAGCTACTGAGCGTCCCTCCTGCAGAGTCTTCCACTGGAGTTTATCTATCATCTCCGTAACGCTTTCGCGATTGCTAAATGACCCTGTAACGAAGCGCGCTGCTCTCCGTTGAATCTTCTCTATCTCTTCTATCAACCCTATCTGGTACGGATCCCACACTGCTGAGCAGTATTCAAGCTGTTTGATGATGTTTTTGCAAAACTTTACATCAGTTTGAGACGGCATTTAAAGTGCCGTCCAAATCACAAAACCTGCAATGAAATCGAAACTCATCATCTCTAAGAAGATTCCTGCCGTCCTTGTGTAGGCGTATATGTTCACATGCCATCATAATGGACTTGTACCATAGTAAACTAGCAGGGACTATGCTATAGGTACTCAACCGGTTGATGTCAACAGCTTGGGATATTCTTAAAACAGCACACTGAATTTCATGCAGTGCATTTTGTCATTTAGGAGAAGAATGAAAAAGATTGTAAATGTCATTAACAATATGTAATATGCGTTTTACTGTGGGTATTCATTCCGACAGTTGGTGGCAGTAACTGCTCTGTAGTGAATGTATGGCAAATCGTGCCCGAGTTTCCCTGTCAACCAAGCGTGGACCACAGCGGCACAAGCACTAAAACTAGCAGACTAATTTGCCATAAGTCAGCTGTAGTAGTCTTCAAAAACCATACATAAAAATCTTACCGTAACTCCAAAAGACGGAAACGACGCAAGATAACGAACAAGCAAATACAATTCACTTTGGTTAGAAAGATTTCCAGATTCGTCTGCCATTAAGGAAAAGTATTAATCATGAAGAACTATTTCACCTTGATTGTTTAAAACCCCACCAACGCAATTTACTAATTCTTTGTTAACATATTTCCACCCTTCAATCTGAAATTTAATCATTTTTCAAAAATAATGTCACTTGTTAGTACTATCTTTCACATTACAGTTTGTCGAGCGGGGAATGACTTCCTTACTAAGGAAACACACACTTCGAATTAAAGAAGACACTATTTCACGATTTAGCACTTTTTCATTTTCATTATGTATAATTATCTGCTCATAAACTGGAGCTTTCAGTTCTTGTAATTTACAATATTCAAGCGCAACGCCTTTCACATGATCTTCTGACTTGGCACATTTTCCTATTTTTCCGTGCGTCCCGTAGCTTTTCTAAATTTAATGAAAAGTACAGCAATGAGGACTCGTTCTTTTTTTTTAGGGCTTCAGTGTCATTTTTAAATTTGTTTCACACAGAGATTAGCATCTCCAAAACGAAAGTAATGTCAGTGGGAAAGAGATATAAACGGATTGAGTGCCAAATAGGAGGAACAGAACAGGTGGACGGTTTCAAGTACTTAGGATGCATATTCTCACAGGATGGCAACATAGTGAAAGAATTGGAAGCGAGGTGTAGCAAAGCTAATGCACTGAGCGCTCAGCTAGGATCTACTCTCTTCTGCAAGAAGGAAGTCAGTGCCAAGACTAAGCTATCTGTGCACCGTTCAATCTTTCGACCAACTTTGTTGTATGGGAGCGAAAGCTGGGCGGATTCAGATTACCTTATCAATAAGGTTGAGGTTACGGATATGAAAGTAGCTAGGATGATTGCAGGTACTAGTAGATGGGAACAATGGCAGGAGGGTGTTCACAATGAGGAAATCAAAGAAAAACTGGGAATGAACTCTATAGATGTAGCAGTCAGGGCGAACAGGCTTAGATGGTGGGGTCATGTTACACGCATGGGAGAAACAAGGTCACCCAAGAGACTCATGGGTTCAGCAGTAGAGGGTAGGAGGAGTCGGGGTAGACCAAGGAGAAGGTGCCTGGATTCGGTTAAGAATGATTTTGAAGTAATAGGCTTAACATCAGAAGAGGCACCAATATTAGCAATTAATAGGGGATCATGGAGGAATTTTATAAGGGGGACTATGCTCCAGACTGAAGGCTGAAAGGCATAATCAGTCTTAAATGACGATGATGAAGATGATTGTCTGTAAACAATCCCACCTTGATTTTCGTCAAAGTACAGCCAGTTGAACCTACACCCCAATGTACACTACCGGCCATTAAAATTTCTACATCACGACGATGACGTGCTACAGACCCGAAATTTAACCGATAGGAAGAAGATGCTGTGATATGCAAATGATTAGCTTTTCAGAGCATTCACACAAGGTTGGCGCCGGTGGCGACACCTACAACGTGCTGACATGAGGAAAGTTTCCAACCGATTTCTCATACACAGACAACGTTGACCGGCGTTGCCTGGTGAAACGTTGTTGTGATGCCTCGTATAAGGAGGAGAAATGCGCACCATCACTTTTCCGACTTTGATAAAGATCGGATTGCAGCCTATCGCGATTGCGGTTTATCATATCGCGACATTGCTGCTCGCGTTGGTCGAGATCCAATGAAAGCGGAATATGGAATGGGTGGGTTCAGGAGGGTAATACGGAACGCCGTGCTGGATCCCAACGGCCACGTATCACTAGCAGTCGAGATTACAGGCATCTTATCCGCATGGCTGCAACGGATCGTGCAGCCACGTCTCGATCCCTGAGTCAACAGATGGGGACGTTTGCAAGACAACAACCATCTGTACGGACAGTTCGACGACGTTTGCAGCAGCATGGACTATCAGCTCGGAGACCATGGCTGCGGTTACCCTTGACGCTGCTTCACAGACGGAGCGCCTGCGATGGTGTACTCAACGACGACTCTGGATGCACGAATGGCAAAACGTCATTTTTTCGGATGAATCCAGGTTCTGTTTACAGCATCATGATGGTCACAGCCGTGTTTGACGACATCGCGGTGAACGCACACTGGAAGTGTGTATCCTTCATCATCATACTGGCGTATCACCCGGCGGGATGGTATGGGGTGCCATTGGTTACACATCTCAGTCACCTCTCGTTCACATTGACGGCACTTTGAACAGTGGAAGTTACATTTCAGATGTGTTACGACCCGTGGCTCTACCCTTCATTCGATCCCTGCGAAACCCTACATTTCAGCAGAATAATGCACGACCGCATGTTGCAGGTCCTGTACGGGCCTTTCTGGATACAGAAAATGTTCGACTGCTGCCCTGGCCAGCACATTCTCCAGATGTCTCACCAAGTGAAAGGGTCTGGTCAATGATGGCCGAGCAACTGGCTCGTCACAATATGCCAGTCACTACTCTTGATGAACTGTGGTATCGTGTTGAAGCTGCATGGGCAGCTGCACCTGTACACGCCATCCAAGCTCTGTTTGACTCAATGCCCAGGCGTATCACGGCCGTTATTACGGCCAGAGATGGTTGTTCTGGGTATTGATTTCTCAGTATCTATGCACCCAAATTGCGTGAAAATGTAACCACATGTCAGTTCTAGTATAATATATTTGTCCAATGAATACCCGTTTATCATCTGCATTTCTTCTTGGTGTAGCAATTTTAATGGCCAGTAGTGTATGTTGGTGTTTAATCAAGCGTTCAACATTTTGTTTAGGTGGACGACATAAGTGTGGTGTCACCGCCAGACACCACACTTGCTAGGTGGTAGCCTTTAAATCGGCCGCGGTCCGTTAGTATACGTCGGACCCGCGTGTCGCTACTATCAGTGATTGCAGACCGAGCGCCGCCACACGGCAGGTCTAGAGAGACTTCCTAGCACTCACCCCAGTTGTACAGCCGACTTTGCTAGCGATGGTTCACTGACAAATTACGCTCTCATTTGCCGAGACGATAGTTAGCATAGCCTTCAGCTACATCATTTGCTACGACCTAGCAAGGCGCCATTACCAGTCACTATTGATGCTGTAAAACATGTACCGTCAAGAGCGATGTTCACCAATTATGGATTAAAGTTGAGTATTCCAGCAGCTACGTACGTTTTTGGCTATTCTCATTTCCGTGACCTGTTCCAGACCTCACGCCAGCCTGCGTGAGTTTTAAACGCGTGCCTTTCGGCTTCCTCCTAGTGGATGGGCTGTCTTGCCAATCGACAACAATAAGGATGACTCAGAAATAGCACATTTTCCATTCGAACACTGAGAAAAAGTAACTGGAGATTCAGAAAGCAATTCACCATCACATTTACTAGCATCTCTTTCAACAGGCCCACAGTCATCAATGCATTCTGCAATACGCTATCATTTATTAGAAAAGATAGCAACTAATGTTTCTTGTTTCGACATTGTATTTCGGCAACTATTCTTTTTGCACGATGAATTGACGAAGACGGCACGCACATTGCATAATTACATCAGTCTTCCAGAATAGGCTGTTCACTGACTAACCGTTAGAATACCTGCTTACATAAAGTTGAAATTTATTGTCATTTTGTGTAGCAGGCGGCAGTAATTGTATTTATACAGATCCTTTTTGCATGTATCTGTATATGCAGAGTTCTCACGACTTGTCCACTGTTGATTCCAAACTTCCTAAACAGCAGCCGGCCGGAGTGGCCGTGCGGTTCTAGGCGCTACAGTCTGGAACCGAACGACCGCTATGGTCGCAGGTTCGAATCCTGCCTCGGGCATGGATGTGTGTAATGTCCTTAGGTTAGTTAGGTTTAATTAGTTCTACGTTCTAGGCGACTGATAACCTCAGAAGTTAAGTCGCATAGTGCTCAGAGCCATTTGAACCATTTGAACCTAAACAGCAGTTCCCGGCACAGATGAAATTTGTCAAAACAATAAAGTTCATTAGTTATTACATTACACCAGTCCAGACGATAACTGGAATTCCTACACTGACTTTTAATGTTATATATAAATACATAATGGTATTCGCCCCCCCCCCCACCCTCCTTGGCCAACCCCCCCCCCCCCTTCTCCCCGAATTCATGACTGGTCACAGAAAAGGCGAAGTACTGAATGTCTTTATCCAAAACTGTTTCACAGAGGAATAGTGCACTGTAGTAGCACTTCTTTAAATCGTCACACGAACGACAAAATGACTAATATCGAAATAAGTGACCAATGTAAAGCATTGCATATACATAGACAAAAAGACCCATTGTAGATAATACCATCACTGGAAACAGTTACTTCTACAAAATATCTATGAGCATGCATACGGAGCCTTTTCATCATTAAAACTAAAACTGCAATGTAAATTCAGACAACGGATATCAGATAATGGATAAGACTTCGACAAATATTTTATTCCGTGTTACACATCTGTATCGTAGATAAACTACGAAAACTTCAATGGAGGGTGCACGATGTACATTTTACCAAATGTTTAATGGTTCTGTGTTTACAAGATAGATATTTTTTCAATACTGCAATACACAAGTTAAGTAATGTGTGTACCTGCAAGTATTGCACTTAAAATATTTCCGATATGTACTACTAACTAGAAGATCTGTAATTCACACACTTTTTCACTTGCGTATCATCAACCTTAAAACATTTAACCAATTCTTTATCAGTAACTACTTGCCAGAAAATTTAGAGTATGGGATGACTTTAACAAGGGGAGAATGGGATTTTCGTTATTCATGCACAGTGTGTTTCACATTTACTTATCGTGTCTTTCATCTGCATCTACATCTACAGTTACATCTACATCCATACTCCTCAAGACACCTTACAGTGAGTAACAGAAGGTACTTAGTGTACTAGTACACATCCCCTTTTTCCTGTTCCATATGTGAATGGTTCACGAGAATGATTGGCAGTAAGGTGAGAGGAGAGGAGATGAGAGGGGAGGGGATGATAGGGGAGGGGTGAGGAGAGGAGGGGAGGAGAGAGGAGGGGTGGAGAGGGGAGGAGAGGTGTGGTGAGGTGAGGTGAGGTGAGGGGAGGTGAGGGGAGGGGAGGGGTAAAGAGGGGAGGAGAAGGGAGGGGGACACTAATGTAGATATTAAACAGAAGAGGTGCCAAAACAGATTCTTATGGCAAACCCATACCCATAGTTAATGAACTTATTGTACATCCTTCATGCACAGCTAGATGCAACTGATCAGAAAGAAATGATAACAAATGCTCTGCAAAACATGTGGAGTACAATTTATTCCTTTACTTCTATGGCTAGCATTGCAAGTACAGTGCTGCCATAGGCACTGCTTAGGTCCAGAAGTAAACCTCTTTTCATCACCTTGTAGAGGCTTTGTTGTAATGTTACTGACCAGTAAAATGCCACAGAATCAGGATCCTTCCAATGTATGAGCACAGGAACCATCTGTGATATTAATGGTGTCTTCAGCTACTGGATCCAGCATGCCACACACAGCTACAAGGGAGATGGCACGTTTAAACCTCCTGCCAGCAGACTGCCAGCGAGCTTGCTCTTCTGTCGCTCGCTGTCTGCATGGGGGTGTGGAGGGTGGGGGGTGGGGTGGGGGGGGGGGAAAGAGAGTTCGCCATGCATACACACCACTGAACCACTGACCACTGGAGGATGCCATATTCGCATGGCCTCACTGCCTGCAACTCTGATTAGCTAATGAATCTTTTTAAGCAGTTGCTCTCAGAGATTCGCCCCCAGATTCAGTGGATATTCACACTTTTATCAACCTTAATACAGAAGAATACAATGAGAGAAAACACTTCAACATGACGTGTCTCATTGTAGCAGCATTCAAGACAATCTGTTTGTATTAAGAACAGAATTCTCCTTGTACATAACTCAGCATCACAGAAGAACCCACAGCAATTCAAGTTATCTACATCTCATTTAATAAGTGTAAATGTTGTAAATAAAATTATTAATGTGTTACATTTTGTAGATGTGTGATTCTCTTTCTTGGCCACTCTAGTTACCAACACATCACTATCCTACCTGTCTTTAATGACTCAATTTTGTAATATTCAGTCTACATTTTACTCCAATTACAGAGCAGGTATATGGCAGAAATGACAGTACATTGTAGTTGATATTATCTGGCCGAGGAGAAGTATTTTACCAGAGCAGGGAGGCTGTAGAAATGGATGACTGTCAACAGGATTAGGATTCTTTGTGCTAGGCAGATTTTTGATAGAGGGAGGTGCCCACTTTCGTAGAATCTCTTCAATAACCAGTAGGCCGTAAATTGTAGTGTTTGGTATTGAGAGTTTCTTGAAGCTCTCACCTTCTTCCACACACTTGATACTGTAGTGTCCTTTTTTACGGAGTTGTTGATGTTCTCCTAATTCACCCTCTTCTTCTGTGTCAAAATTCTCTTTCTTTCCATTCGCATTTTTTGCAGGCTGATGTTGTTTTGCTGGGTACTATACATTGTATTTCCTCAATGTTTTCTTACATCCGTTGAGGGGCTCTGACATTCTCTAACCCACTACACAGGACTGTGTGAACAATGCAAAATAGTTCATATTGAGGAATTGCCTTTACGGCAGCTTCAGTTATGGACTGTGCTTATTTGGAATTGTCAGAGACTAGATCTTCAGATGTCTCTAATTGTGAGGGGCTCTACTTTTACTTCCCAGCTGGGTAGTCGGCCCTCATATGACAGTGCAAAGTTTTGTCTGTAACAGTAGAGTTATTCCTGTGGAGGATCCGTCATTCAGCATAAGGTTTTCGTCTTTCAGGATTGTCGTTAAGAGCTCATCATTGTAGTCATTGTTCTCACATCCCCGTGATGTGTGATGGACGTTAGGGTCAGCTACCACCAGCAGTGGATGAGCACCTTGTTGTAGTAGAATTGAAATGTCAACACCTGATAGGAGTGTGTTAAGTACCTAAGCAGAGGTGGGAGAGGCGGAGGACATGATAGAAGAATAAACAAGAGTCGCCAGGGAACAGATAGGAGGTCCAGTATTAGAGTGAGTATTTAAAAAAGCTTTGGATGACTTCAGGTCAAATAAGACAGAAGGTATAAATAACCTTCTGTCAGAATTCCAAGAATCACTAGGCTATTCACTTTGGTGTGTGGAATGTATGAGACATGATATACCACCAGATTTTCTGAAAAACATCATCCACACAATTTCGAAAATAGCAAGAGCCGACAAGCATGTTTATCGTACAGTCAGCTTCACAGCTCATTCAACCAAGCTGATGACAACGCTGATAAACAGAAGAATAGAAAAGATAGTTGAGGATCTGTTAGATGACGATCAGTTTGGTCTTGGGAAACGTAAAGGTACCAGAGAGGTAGTTCTGACGTTGTGCTTGACAACGGAAGGAAGACTAAAGAAAAATGAAGGCACGTTCCTGGGATTTGTTGACCTCAAAAAAGCGTTTGAATATGTAGATTGGGGCAATATGTTCAAAATTCTTAGGGTAAAAGGGTATCAATGATAAGATTCGCTGATGACATTTCTATCCTCAGTGTAAATGAAGAAGAATTACAGGATTTGCTGCATGCAATGAACAGTCTAAAGAGTATAGAATATGTATTGAGAGTAAATCGAAGCAAGACAAAAGGAATGAGAAGTAGCAGAAATGAGAACAACAAGATACTTAACATTGGGATTGGTGACCATGAAGCAGATGAAGTTAAGGAATTCTGCTATCTAGGCAGCAAAACAATATGTAATGAATGGAGCAAGGCGGACATAAAAAGCAGACTAACACTGGGAAAGCGAGCATTCCTGGCCAAGATAAGTCTACTAGTGTTAAACATTGGCCTTAATTTGATGAAGAAATTTCTGATAATGTGCATTTGCAGCCCAGCATTGCATGGTAGTGAAACATGGTCTGTGGGAAAACCAGAACAGAAAATAATCAAAGAGTTTGAGATGTGGTGCTACAGAAGACTGTTGAAAATTAAGTGAACTGACAAGATAGGAAATGAGGAGGTTCTCTGCAGAATCGGTGAGGAAGGAATACATGGAAGCAGTGACAGGAAGAAGGAACAGGATGATAGATCTTTTATTAATATCTCTGCAGGGGACATGCACGCATGTCCAAAGGGACATTGCATCAGGATTCGGAATAACACAGGCACTGCAATATTATATTTATCTGCTGACACTGGGCAAGCAACTTCCAAGTAAAACTACTCGCCTGTACAGGAATATACATAACGGATGTAGGAGTACAAGTTGTAGCCACGTAGTTGACAACATATGGTAGTTTGGATCTGGGCATGACTCATGCTCAGAAAGCCTAAAAGTAAGGCAACCGCTCACAATAAGTGGGAAATCTGAATTCGAGTGCCGGTCTGGCACAAATTTTCGTTGTCGCCATCCCATTATACAGCTGATGGTTGTCCATATTCGCAATTTCTAGTACATTTTTCATGTGTTTCATAAGAGCTGTAGTTGTTGCAGTGCTGTGTGTAATTTGGAATAACACAGACACTGCAATATCATACATACTATTGATGTTCAAAAGCTAAGTCACACAATGGATGCGAATTTACATCAATGAAAGTTACGCAGAGTGAGCCGCTCAGTGTATTATTGGATTTTCCATGTCTCTCTTATTCCACGCTCATGGTGTTACTAGCCTTGACATGCAGATAATGGCGGCCATGGTGATACAAAACTGTGGGAACGGGTGCAAGCTATGGTTGTCAAATCAAAATGGACGTCCCTCCATGTCTCCACCTTCTTTGAACACTTTCAACATTTATTTACTCAGAGAGGGCACTCTTGGCGAGAATCAGACAACTCTCTCATTTATCGTCTACTAAAACTACCGGTCTTCTACGTCTGTTGTAAACTATTGACAATTATTTTACGAAGTCCCACTCTTGGTGGGAAGCAATAGGTTCTTTCAGTTTCTTCATAGAACTACTGATTCGTAATGCAATGTTTTCTGCACTAGGAAAGGGGAAAGGTTGTGCCCTCAATTAAATATTCACACATCCTCATATACTATCCCACTAAGGCCTTCTACATCACCTAGAGCTCAAAAAAAAAGACGAATAGCAGAACAGGAATATGACCACTCGGAATATTCAAGTACGCTATCCCCCAATTTGCCAATTTACACAGGCCATTACTCAAACCTTGAAAATACCACTACTTTGTCACAATTCCTATCAGGGTAGTTTCTTTCAGTGCACATATCCAGTTCTCGTCTAAATAAAATTAAATTCTTCATTTGTGTGGCCATAATGTCCATAGTTGCTTTACAATTCTTGAGGGTTTTCTTGTTCTGTTGTTGCAACTACAAACATGCGTGATTTTTTTTTTTTTTTTTATCGGACGCGTTTAGCTTTATTGAGGTAAGGCATCATCGGCGGTCTGTAACTATGTTTTTACATTTTGATTTGATTTTAGATCGGAAAACAGTTTGTTAAGAATATGTCGATTTGAAATTATGGTGATTTTTACTTGACTGCTCACTTACGTCAGGAAATGCCGTGTACTAGCACTTTGTTGTTTTTCTGCATTAGACACTGATAGACTAAGCAATATTAAAAAAGATATGAATATCATAAAAACCCAGCAAGACAGACACCTCCTCCCTTTCCAAAAAAAATTCCACATACAAAAAAGCATTAACACAAAATAAACAGTTGCTCAATGACCAAACAAATATTGGATACCAGACGATATATAAAATAATTGATGAAATTACATGAAAAAGAAAAGAGCCTTTTCCATCCTTCACCCCCTCCCACTCTCCAACAACCCTCCCCCCTTCCCCCCCGTCACAATTAAATTTCACTTCTTGTTCCTCACCTTCTCCTCTAACTCACACTCCATCACACTGCTACACACTTGTGTCCACCCATCATGGTTTCTTCCTCCCCTACACCAGGGAAAAAGAAATCCCTCCATCACTATTCCTTTCCTACTCTTACACAGTATATAAATACACAGAAATATAATTGAATAGAATTACACACATACAATAATCTAATAATAAAAAAAGGTTGTAGGTCAAAGACAAAGCAGTGGAAAGGTAATGTTGGCAACACTACAGAACGCTAACAACACATACTTACAGAAAAAAAGACAGATACAATGGTGAGCATAAAACTGTGTTGTGAAAAACATAAAAAATGTATAGTGCTGCAGAACAACTAAAAATTAGACTAAAATTATCAGAAAAACGACGATGTGTTAGCAGACGGCATTTCCCGATGTAAGCTAAAAGTTAAGTGAATATCGCTATAAGTTTAAATCAAATGTTCTTAACGAACTGTTTTTCAATCTAAAATCAAATCAAAATGTAAAAACTTAATTACAGGCCACTGACGATGCTTTACCTCAATAAAGTGAAATGCGTCTGGTGAAAAAAATTCTCGCATTTTTGTAGTTGCAACGACAGAACAAAAATACCTTCAAGAAAAAGAAATTAAATAAGCAAGTCAATGACATATTTCCCTTCCAAAATAAAAATTCATGAGCTAGTTAATCAAGTCACCCACTGAGTAATACAAGTCAAAATTGCACTCTCCAACCTCGTCTGAATTCGGATCAACAACGCTCTCTCCCTAATTACTGTCTGTCCACCAAGGGCCACAAGGTCTGCCAGAGACAAAGAGAATTCAGTCTACTCACCACGTATATGTGCTTGTCCGCACAAATGATTTCACACGTGAGTAAACTCAGCTTAATTTCATACTCCACACGCAGATAATCTCAGCTTATAATCTACACAAGCAAGCCTCATCTGAATTCGGATCAAGCACATAGTGACGATATTGTCTGTAACGCCAGCGACCACGAGGTCCACTGGAGACGACGGACTTTCAAAGTACTCACCATATTCCTATTCAAAAGAAATCACACGCAAGTAAACTCAGCTTAATTCTCCACTCCACGCGCCGATAATGTCACATTAAGACTAGAAAGCCCTGTTGCAAAGCATGCCCTTTGTATAAGTCATTCCAACTCAATTTTCCTGTCCGAATACATTAAAAGAATTACCCTCTCATTTACTCGTAATATTTCCTAAAGAGGAATGGATTAGTATGTAATTCAACCTAAATATTCCATGTACAATATCCTCTCCGCCAGCAAAATTAGCGGGGAACATAACTACTAAAGTCAGCTGGCCACCTCTAGCCCCAGCATCAGAGAGAGCCTAGCATGGGCAGAACCGTACACATCTTTGACTCCCTCATTCCTGCTTTGCTATCCTTGGCAGAAAACTCTAGTCAGCGACAGTTTGGGACTGTACAGGTAGCACCTATGAAAACTTCGTCTAACACCTGAGCAGGCGACACATACCAAGCCATTCAACACCCAAACCGACCACCAGATGAAAGCAAAAATGAACAAGTTAAATATAATCACTGAAATAATTACGACACTTGAGGGTTAGTGAGGGCCATGCATTGAAGAGTAAAATAACAGTTTTTCCATCTCTTCTTCATGGCCCAATGTTACCACTGTCTCGAAGTACATTGCATTTATGTGCACAAGTCACGACCTTCTGTTCTATTGAAGATGGACGTCAGCGAAAGGGGAAAAGTGGTACCAGTCACTTGAACTATGCGATTTCCTGTTTTTCAGAAAGATGGAAGAACGTCTGGGTGGGGTGGGGAGGCTCGGAGGGGGGGGGGGGGGGGGGGAGAGGACTTTCCAAGATGAGTACGTTCACACAGCGGTACTCGAATGATTCCACGAGTAGGGAGCAGATTTATATTATAGAAAAATTGAACGATTAATAGACTGTTCTGACCGTTGTTAACAGAAACTTGGAGACTATGTTCAAAACTAGTGTCATGTATCTGTGTCACTTTGAAGTGTACTGTAGCATTCAATGAAAAAGTTGCTTCGCTTGCAGTGATAATAACTTATTTCATTAAGGCCCACTGTAACAAAGCGTGGCATTAGCTGTGCTTTGAATGTAACTGTACATACCAGTGGGTTGTGACGTAACTGTTTAGTCGAATGTCATAAGTCGACAACACATAAACTGAGTGCTGCAGTATTGTGTGTAACTTTCCTGGAAAAAAACACAAGATCTCGTTAAGTCTGAAACATGAAAATAGAATTTCTTCGCTGTTGGTGCGATGCAGAAGTAGCTAGCTGCAGGCCTGTAGGCAGTGTGCGCACAAAGCAAGGATTACGGGGAAGGACACCCGTATTTCCGTGGCCGAAAGACTTGAATGGTTTCGCTTCGGCCGGCCAGAGTGGCCGAGCGGTTCTACGCGCTGAAGCCAAGCGACCGCTACAGTCGCAGGTTCGAATTCTGCCTTGGGCATGGATGTGTGTGATGTCCTTAGGTTTAAGTAGTTCTAAGTTCTAGGGGACTGATGACCTCAGAAATGAAGTCCCATAGTGTTCAGAGCCATTTGAACCATTTTTGGTTCCGCTTCAGGTGTAGCGACCCTAAAGGTGCTGCGTCCACACTAGCGCGCTGCGCGGCTCGTGCGCCGCTCGTGCGCGTTGAATTCGTCATATTTGGACTGGGCGCATGCGATGCGCATGCGCGACGCACCGCGATCCATCTCCTGTCGGTATTTCCAACGAACACTTTGAATGTTCACAGTTCAGATTTGGACGGAAGCGCAAAGGGTTTGTCATTTTTAGGGCGCATGTATTGTTTTGCAACATATTAATGAGAAAAGAGGCATTTTTTTAAGTTGAACTAAAATATTACATTTTAATTAATATCTTTATATTATTGTCATTGCTTGTTATTGCTTCAATATAGGGATTTTGTTATTGATTTTCCAATGATTAAATATGGAGTGGTCGGGAGTGACTTTAATTAAACTAACTGATGAAAATAGAAAACAATCCATTCTTTGGGATCCTCAGCATAAGGATCATTACAGGAAACACATGAAAGCAGATGCTTGGCGAGAAATATCTGCGGAGATGGATGTATCTGCGAACCAGTGCGGGAAAAAATAATATCTTTGCCGCCTGCATACCGACGGGAGAAGGGCAAATTGAAAAACAGCATGGGAACAGGTAAGGGTAAGTTGTGAATCTAATAAGATATTATGTACTTAAATCTCTTAATTGTGATAATTAAATTAGTTCACAAGTTTACTATGTGGCCGATCACAACTGTCATTTATTATTATTCAAAGAATTTTGTATTCGGGAAAAGGAATATATTAAGAAAATGAATGGTATTATAAAATAATAAGCTTCATTTTCATTTTTAAGTGATTTATTTACATACATCATACAAACTTTTATAATAACAATCATAAGTACTGTGCATTTATGTATTTTTTTAAACAGGGTTTTATTGCAATCTATATTTTATTGTTTCAGGAAAAGACGACGTTTTCATAGCAGGTGGTTTGCTTATGAAGCTTTCAAGTTTCTGGAGGACAGGGACGTACCAAGAAAAGGACTTACGACAGTATGAAAATGTTGATGCACTCGAGCATATTTGTGTTGCCATTCTAGGAATCATTCTTTCATACAATAATCTGCTATTTCATCCCTAATTTCTTGACGATAATTTGTGGATCGTCGGGGGACATGTCTCAGTGGTAACAAAGACGTCGTATTATCTTCTCCCTGGACCCTCCATGACCCTTCAATTAAAACTCCATTCCCTTCATGGTCAATGCCAGCAGTTGTGTACAAATTTGGCGAATGGATCCTTAGACAACTGTGTAACAAAATGACTGGCATCACTATCACCTAGGCTTTTTCAGGTGCCAAAAGCATTGGTTTTCTTAGAACCCGAAACACTGAGCTTGACATACCGAAGGCGTTCTCGACTATCCGTCGTGCCCTACTCAAGTGATAATTAAAAATTCTGTGAGGAGTTCCTTTGGCAAAGTCTCCAGACCATGGCTTCATGACGTTTTCACTTAGAGCAAATACACTACCACCTGCAAAGTAATAAGGTATTTGCATAGAGCGCCTTGGCAACGGTTCCGCTACTGGAAGTCTCAATGTGCTCCCAGTCATCATACCATGTTGAAAAATTCCCTCATCCGAAATTCTTCCTTGGCATCCCACGTCAGCAAACATAAAGTTACAATTCTCGTCCACTAATGCAAAAAGCACAATACTGAAGCTAGATTTATAATTGAAGTACTCTGTACTCGAGTTCACTGGAGCTTGCAAAACAACATGTTTCCCGTCCAGAGCACTAACACAGTGAGGCAGGTTCCAACGTGTTTCAAATATATTGCTTACTTCCTTACAAGCTGCAGGTAGCTGAAGCAGAAATCATACTTAAACTTGCTTTTACCATTGGTGGGGGGATTGAGTTTATATATTATATTTGTAAAACAGGACTGATAATTGTTTTGGTGACTGGAAAACTACTACGTTATTGGTATGAGGCGAACGACACGACTTAATGTTTTTTAATAGGCTCCTATTTTTATGTTAGTCTCATAATACCAGTAATACATAATTAATATTGGTTACTATAGATTATTACTTGTAATTTACAGGAGACGTATGAGATTATTAGAAATTAAGATGACGTCGAGTCAGGACTCAACATTTCTAGAGACATCCAACAAGAGCCAACAGGGTCAACATCTACTGCCAGACCTACTAAGCGTAAGCGAACTGATGCTAACGACTCAATGATGAGGGGTGCGTTTGACATTTTACAAACTGCTGCAGAGAAATTGGAGAAAGAGCCGTGTAATAAGTCCGACGAAATAGATGCGTTTTTTACGTACGTCGCTGAAAAAGTGAAGTAATATTCGCCTGAAACGCAGAAATCGGTACAGCATGCTGTGTTTGACGTACTTTTGAAAGCCGATAAAAGGTTTTTTGATTGGGCTGCTCGAAATGCTCAGCATTCCAACAACTGGCAAATCCCTCCAGAAAGTGTATATCACCCCACACGTTCTCAGCAATACGTTTTGCACACTTTGCAACCAGTACCTGCTCCCTTTCAATCGCCATCTCATTCCTTGACACCTATATCTTCTCAGCCATCTCCTGCTACATCAATAACTTCAGAACAGTTTTCGGGTTTTGTGTAACATAACTTTAGTTTAATGGATTTTGATGATTTTGTGTGAAATGCGTTTCATTTTATACTCATAAAAATATTTTAAAAAATAAAACAACTTTCAAAATTGAAAGAGTTAAATAGCGGTGTTAATATGTTACCTTGATGTATCCTTGTAACTCGTGGATAAGTGCTGCACAGACTTGTGGTACTAATAGTGCAATAGATTGCTTAGAAATCCTGAAAGTATACGGCAGGCTAGTAAATGAATCTCCCGTGGCAAGAAATCGAAGTGTTACTGCTAATCTGGAAGAATTAATCATATTGATTTTATTTGCCTTTATTTCATGAAAACAGAAACAGTAGATCAGTCAATTTTTTTATTCCCACGCCCACCATTGCTTATTTGGTCAGGATCTTACGACAAATACACAGCGAATTATAAACAAGAAGTAAACAAATTATGTACAACAAATATTAACGCTCACCTGTCTTGAGCGGAAACTGCCGTTCGGGAATTAGTGCCCTCTTCCGAAATATGCGGTCCAATCTTCTGCAGCAGATTTTCAAAGTCAGAAGGCGACATTCGACAGAAATTTTTATATTGACCACTTATTTGTTGTGACTTCAAATCCATCATAAGTTCTGCATTAATTATTTTTTTATAAAGTTCAGCGTGCCACCAACGTCGACGTTTCGTTTTGTTTTTCGACAAACTTGCCACTGATAATGCCGCGCCACTCATCACCATAATCCCGAGATTTTCCCGTCGCTTAGACGTGTTTACAGCTTGGCTGAAAACTGAATACTTATATGTTCGTGGGTTTCCTGTGGATCTCCGGAGGTTCGTTGCAGCCCACAATTCCAACGAACGAAAGGCGAGTGGCGTTCGTGCGGCTCGCGCACCGCTCGGGGTTCATGGGGCGCAAATGTGGACGCGGCTTAAGGGGCTCCGGAACGCCCTATACTTGCAATGTTAAAATAACGCTTATAAATTACATCTTTCCTCACAAAGTATTTGAGGTAGGAAGTTGAACTTTTTTCAGATTATTTATTGGAATATGGGTTACAACTTGACACAGGGATTTAACAAAATTTTAGTTCAGTTATTAAAGATGATTTTTTTTCAATTGTAATGAAAACTCACAACATTTTTTTGCAATTTTTTATTTATATATTCAAAAATATACAGTTTTTTGGAAAAGGCTGTGTTAAATTATGCAGAAGGTACTGTGTAACATTTACTGAAAGTTTGAAACAAATATGTTTGGAAGATCCTTAGAAAACATGTAATTAGTATGAGAAAATAAAAGTTTTGGGAATCGAGCGACAAAGATTGGATTAACTTTTTAGTGCATTCCAGGTCCATAGGATGGATTATCTTCATCCTCTGCAAACTCCTCCTCCAGCTTCCTCTTGTTCCTCCTCCTGTTTACTCTTGCTTGTATTTCTAGACTCTTTACAGCCCTGTCTGCAGCCCGAAGGCGTTCCTTGTCTAAAGCAAGCATCGCTCGTACCATGTTAGAACCTATCTTCATTCCCAAATTTCAAAATACCTTGCACCTTACAATGTTGCCATCATTGAAAGTCGCAACAGCATCATACACACCAAAGTGAAGTGTTTCTATTCCAACAAATACAGTCTTGTGGATTATCGACCATATAACACTATTTACACTTTCATTGGGGTTTTGAGTTTTTCCGTGAATACACTTTTTCAACAGTTCAGGTGCTGCTAAGTCTCTGAAAATAGGTTTTATCACCTCCATTATTGCATGAGGCAGACTATGCTTATGAGTGTACACTTCACCAGTTAGCAATCCTTTGTTATATTTACACCAACTGTCTTCTTCTTTGGGACACAAGCTATGTTGGGGATTTTCATCGTCTTTATTGTTTACAGTAATAACACATACCTTTGGCTTTCCAACATTTCTCCTTTTCTTAAAAGCCTTCAGAGGATTTCTAATAACTTTACTTTTACTCATTATTATACTTCAACAAAACAGAGACTCAAGAAACAGAATTAATTACGAATATTTTCGAGATAACGACAGAGTAAATAAACATGAAACAATCGACAATCACACCAGCGATATATATTGAACCATCACAGGTTAGCCACAACACATACTTTATCTCACATCACTAAAATGTACCTGATGAACACGGACGTTAATAATAACACCATTTGACAGCAGTTTAACAGCGCCACAGTGGGTCACGCCCATGTAGAACACATTTCAAAAAAAATTTAAAAATAGTTGCAGTCTTCGGAATTGAATAAATTATATATCTATTAAAAGGTAATAGTCTGCAGATTCAGAAAACGCAAAAAAGTAAAAATTGAACTTTTCATGATTTTGAGCCTTTCCGTAGCCCCTTAAGCCGGAGATACGAAGTGTGTTTCCAAAAGGAATGAAGGCCCTGGTGAGTCCCTGAGCGAAGTCAGAAATGGCCGCTTGAGTATGCGTGTTTCCGTGCACTGCTTGGGGAAACAGCTGCCTCCTTGCCCAGAAAAATTCGCAGCCAATGACGGCAAGAGCTTGCACAGGGCCGACCGCTAGCGAGTTTACAGATTAACTACGGCTGCCTATTGAGGAAATGCTGCATTATTTTCTCGATATTTCAAAGAGAACGGAGAAATTCTCCGGCGTCAGTGTGGCAAGCCTTGCAAGTCTTCTCCTCCACGACATAGTGTTTAGGAGTGGAACAGAACGCAAGAGACGTTACGTATTAGCCTCTCTTCGTTACAGAACTTGGTGTTCGACACACTCGATGTCTAAACACTTTGCTTCCGGTGTTCGCGGCTGCGGGGCGACATGTTAGTGCACACGCAGAGATCCAGAGGCGCCCAGCTTAAGCTTGGCGTTGTTCCGGCGCGAATATTTTGAATAAGTGCTGCATTTAGTCTTTCCGCTGCTTAATGCTCTCCGCAACTCGTAATTTACGTAATTATTCAGCAAAGGGAGTTGCTCTGTTATTAATTAAAGAGATTTTACTACAGGAATTGTGAATCAATCTTCCTCAGTTTATTAGCATTTGTGTGCTGCTCAGAGTAGGGCTGTTAATATTTTTTAAAAATCGGGAATCCGATATATCAATATTTAAAAGAAATATCATTATCGAAAAAATGTACCGATATGCAGACGGAAAAAATATCGACGTACCGGCCTATAAAAAATCGGCTTCCCATTGTAAATATACTGTCGGTTATTAGAGCTGCATATTTAAGTATTGATTGATTATTAGATATTCTGTACGTAAACAAGCTAGCAGCCTGCTTATCCCTCTTAGAGCAAGAACTGAAAGGAAAACGATGCGCGTTCACGCTTGACTTTGCTAACAATGGTAATTGCATTTAAGTGGCACAGTGAAAGACGTCTGATGGGTCCGTCTTTCGGTTCCGTCACATGATGGATTCCTCCGGAACATTTCATGTAGGCTCCCCTGTTTCTTCCTTTCTGCAAACAGTAGCGACCTAGCAGCTGTAGTGTCAAAATTGCGTGGTGTCGTTAAACGTTACACTATCTGATGTGAATTTTAAAATTTTCCCGGCGAATTGACTGTTCAAACAAATTTCGGGCTTGCAGCCGGTCGTCGTTCAATACTTCGCACGATATTTCAACTGGGCACCTGCCAGTCATCTTCAGGTAAGCCGTCGCAGACTGGCGATAAAGTTCTCCGCTCCGCAATATATAGCGTACTGTAACTATTCTGCGCATGCGTCGAAAACTTGATAGTTGAACCAACACTGCCCGCCGGCAGCGCCCTCGCTGGTGGAATAGCGGAACTCAGTCGCCCTCTGCGTTGCTGTTTGCCACGGCCGTCGACGCACTCTGTCGTCTTCGATTTGAGCAAATCGTGGAGATGATGGGATTCCATGCACTGTCCAGCTGGTAGCCGCTGTCACGGTTTAACAGATTTTCCGCCAGTCGTATTTCTACGGATTCTTTAATAATGGAGTCCCAGAAAGACGTTGCTGTAGACAAAATCATTGTTTTCTCATACTCCAAGCAAGTCCGCTATTGCTGAACATTGTATTTCTACTGGACATTCAATGGAGTATGCTTTTAAGGCAAGTCATGTGCTATTTCTTCACATCGGGAAGCTTGTTATTCCATTCACCCCCCCCCCCCCCGGTCCCACCAGTGTAAATCGGAATTCTTCTTTATGCCACCTGTACTTGCTTAACAGTCAAAGAGAAACAAGAAACACTGAGCATGATGAAAGCTCGAAAAGTAATAAGATTGCTTCACATTTTGTTCTACTACAATTTCAATGAACAGTTTCAAATATTTACCGAAAATTGCGAAAAATATTAAATAAAAATATGTGCACTTTATGATACCATTTCGACATCGATATATCAATGTAGTGGCGAAGAAATGTCGCCAGTATATGTCGATATTTTTGGGAAAAACATCTATATACCGATATTTTATCAATAGCCCTAGCTCTGACGTACACGAGTCGTTTGATTTACCCCGCACACATGAAATTCAGCTGCCTTCGCCACAGTAAAGATAATCAGCAGTCCAGAATAATCTCATACTGCTAACTGACTGAATAATTCTTGCGCACTTGCATGCCAATTAATCTTGATCTCGTACCCAGCAATTTGTAATTGTATTGAGTAATAAAGTATTTTAATTGAATATAAATTAAATTAGTGCTATCTTTTCTTCCCAGCAACTAACTGATGAGGCAATCCGATAATAAAAAAATATCGTCAGTACTTTCTAAGCTGTGGCTGTGCTGTGACGTTGTTTTTCCTTGTAAAACAAATGCCGTTATTAAATTTTCAAAAGTGGAAGGAGTTTGGTATAATTATTTGAGTGATTGATCGTCACCTGCTAGCGCACAAAGCAGCGTGAGTAATCTTTCATTGCCAGTGTGTTTTACGGTGTTATTTTGCCTTCAAGGCGTAGTATTAAATACAGTGTGACAGGCAGCTTACACTTATCACCGCCAAACCCCAGACCCCTCATGACACGTATAAAGCACCAAACAGGTAACATAGAAGTTACTTCGCCTGCCATAATAATGTGTAACTTATTTCTTTAAGGCCTCTTGTAACACAGCGTGGTATTTGTTGTGCTTTGGATGTAACCATATATACTAGTTGAGGCCTCCTGTTTGCATCACCTTTGGGAGAGATCTTACGAAACCTCCTTACTGACATAACAGACATTGGGAATTATCCCTTACATCGTCCTTAGGGATTTGGTTTATGTAAGCTTCTAACTTGTTTAAAGAGATTACTTCACTGCCAATGAGGGCGTTCGCAGTTGCACCGCTTACAACCACAATTTTAACTCTATTCCCCCAGGTGATGAGTTGTTCAGTATATGGTTTTCTGTGTTTCCGTCATTTTGTATGAATTTTTTGCGAGTGCCATCGCTTGTAACCTAGCAGTGTTTTTCTCTGTGTTTTCCACAAACATTACATAAGGGCCAATGTTGTGCAACTCATGTACGGTCACTGGACACATTTTTATTGTCTGGGCGCTCCGTCTGCCACTTGTGTGTGTGTGTGTGTGTGTGTGTGTGTGTGTGTGTGTGTGTGTGTGTGGTCATACGTACGTGACTGCCAGTTGAGTATCCCTTCTGGGCTGACTGTGAGTGGACAGTATGCGCGGAAGTTTACTGGCCTTGAGAAACAGTTGGTCCTCGTCCTTCCCGTGTTGGCGCTTCGTAGACCGATTTGTAACAGGGCCCCATTGGTTCTCGGCTGAGTTGATTTCTCACATCATCATACATATGGTCTTCAGTAACTGAAGCTGCAAACGGCGTTCGAATACTCGCGCAGTGCGACCGACTTACGATTGCGAGGGTCTGGCCGTTCGTCGCCTTCATGGTACAAGGGGACTATTCTGTGGTGATGTTTCACTGTTGTTGGAAGGCCCAAGAAAAGCATTTAACTGACAATTGATACCGAACTCTGTCTGAATACATGGTAATGGGTGGAAACAAAAACACCATCACCTTCGCTACTGTTTCCTATTTTCTTGGACGTCTTAATCAGAGCGACTATTTAGAGTTACAGTACCCTTATATAAAGCACGTCAAAGTAATGGTTATGAGTTATTCAGAGTTAACATACATTTTTCCACAGTTATACAAACCGATTATACCAAATGTTACCGATTATTCTGTGTTCCAGAAAAAATATCCGTTTTCCTTGCGGAATCAGTTTCAAGACTGCCAAACTCAACCTTCCAACACATACCCAACACTCCAACACCGGAAGTGCTCCAGAATGTGTAGACGATGGCAAATGGAGGAAGGGGATACGTAAATGCGTGCAACTTACTTTTTAAGTTGCGCCATAACAGTACTCATCTGGAAAAAAATATGGGTCAAATGACTCTGAGCACTATGGGACTTAACATCTCAGGTCATCAGTCCCCTAGAACTTAGAACTACTTAAACCTAACTAACCTAAGGACATCACACACACCCATGCCCGAAGCAGGATTAGAACCTGCGACCGTTGCGGTCGCGCGGTTCCAGACTGAAGCGCCTAGATCCGCTCGGCCACTGCGGCCGGCTCATTTGGAAAAGTTCGTTCTGATACCGAGATGTATAAATGCAGTGATGAATATACTAAGTACGCAAGTCATAAGCAATTACATAAATGATGTATTTTAAGTAGCAGACAAATACAACAGATGGGCAGTTTAAGAGGATGAGTACTGGTTTCTTTCGAAGTAACTGCTTTGCCGCCGAAACATGGTCATCTAGAAGTAATTCCCACAGTTGTCAGTTTGAGTAGCTTAGTACTAGTCACAATTTGTAAAATGCTCAAAATAAATGTTGGGTATTGCAAAAAGTTAATACTGAACTTTATGATCCAGAAATACGTTATGAAATCAATACGTCTGTTTGTTTGTAATGTAAGTCTAGTGGAAGCAGTCCACGTTTCTACCGTGTGGGAGCATAGTGTGCAAAAACGTTCAAACGTGTGTGAAGTCTTATGGGACTTAACTGCTAGGGTCATCAGTCCCTAAACTTACACACTACTTAACCTAAAGTATCCTAAGGACAAACACACACACCCATGCCCGAGGGAGGACTCGAACCTCCGCCAGGATCAGCCGCCATAGTGTCCAGTGTATGGCAACCATGTCACCGGTAAACATTACAGCGCTTGAGCTGTGTGTCATTGGGAGAGTTATAGTACTTCAGCATGGTGTGGACAACAATAACGAACTATAGAGGCTCCACATAGTCACTCTGATCGAGCAGGTAATGTGACAGGTAGACGCCGCAGCGAATGTCGTTGCGAGTCAAGGTGATTTTGAAACAAGTTTCCACTGACAACCAATTAACGATCGTCACAGAAGTGACCGCGGTAAAAAAAAAAAAAAAACAACAACAGGTGCGCATGTAACAGCAATCTAAAACCCTCAACACAAAGCTACACGCCTACGGCGACAGTCCAAAACAACTGCAGGAGTGTAGGCGTCAACACGGACGATATGAAATAGAAGAGTGTAGGCGACGCCGTTTCTGCTTGAACATTGTTGATCGGCGTGTAACTGTCAGATGGGAGCCCAAGAGAAATGTTTTTAAATAATGCTTGTCTGAAGGCGGGACTGCAAAACACGGTAACGAAGAGAGAAACTTTTTCTTTTTTTAATTTTCTGGACTTACAAACAAAATATGTCGCCATCGAAATTTCGCCGCTCTGGGGCAGAACTGTTCGTGACATGACTCCTGCTGATAGAATCTGTCTAGTTTGTCAGAGAGCAATGAGAGGAGAGGAGAGAAAGAGAGAAGGGGGACGGAGGGAGGGAGAGAAAGAGAGAGAGAGAGAGAGAGAGACAGAAAGAGAGAGAGAGAGACGTTTAAATCGCAAGAAGAATAGACACACTCACATCTCGTTACAACGTAAGAGATATTTACACCATAGAATGCAATTTTCACTCTACAGCGGATTGTGCGCTGATGTGAAACTTCCTGGCGGATTAAAACTGTGTGCCGGACCGAGACTCGAACTCGGGACCTTTACCTTTCGCGGGCATGTCCGCAGCTCGTGGTCGTGCGGTAGCGTTCTCGCTTCCCGCGCCCGGGTTCCCGGGTTCGATTCCCGACGGGGTCAGGAATTTTCTCTGCCTCGTGATGACTGGGTGTTGTGTGATGTCCTTAGGTTAGTTAGGTTTAAGTAGTTCTAAGTTCTAGGGAACTGATGACCATAGATGTTAAGTCCCATAGTGCTCAGAGCCATTTGAACCATTTTTCGCGGGCAAGTGCTCTACCAACCTTTTTTTTTATTTATATCTCATTTTGTTCGCTTTTGTTCGTGGCATCTGCTCGGGGCGGACGTCGTAAGACATCCGTTTAAGTTCGTTGTTGATCGATTAACTCAGTGTTTTTATTACAGAGGACAGCTTACCCTCTGACCGAACACGCTGAGCTACCGTGCCGGCATCAACTGAGCTACCAAAGCACGACTCATCCTCACAGCTTTAATTCGGCCAGTTCCTCGCAGGAGAGCTTCTGTGAAGTTTGGAAAGTAAGAGACGAAGTACTGGCGCAATTAAAGCTGTGAGGACCGGGCGTGAGTCGTGCTTGGGTAGCTCAGTTGGTAGAGCACTAGCCCGCAAAAGTCAAAGGTCCCGAGTTCGAGTCTTGGTCCTGCACACAGTTTTAATCTGCCAGGAAGTTTTATTTAACCATATTTGGCTTACGTGACAGATGAACTCGCAAAGTTTTGTTTTTGTGTGTTCCAGGTTAGGTTCAAATGGTTCAAATGGCTCTGAGCACTATGGGACTCAACTTCTGAGGTCATTAGTCCCCTAGAACTTAGAACTAGTTAAACCTAACTAACCTAAGGACATCACAAACATCCACGCCCGAGGCAGGATTCGAACCTGCGACCGTAGCGGTCTTGCGGTTCCAGACTGCAGTGCCTAGAACCGCACGGCCACTTCGGCTGGCTCCAGGTTAGGAGTGAAGTATAGTGGCAACGGATCAAGAAAAGGCTGTGTGGAATGGTTTGTTCATGCTAAATCAGACACGCAGGTTCAAATGAACTTTCAGATACGGTATATGAAGCAACGTCATTCCGTGGACGTCGATACGCCGGTGGTACAGGAATTTTATGCAGACTCGAAGCGTTGTTGTGAAGCATCGTAGTGGACGACTTGGGACAAGTGAAGCCGATGCAGAGGGGATACGGTTGGCTTTTCAATGTTCCCTGCAGAATTCTATTCGAAGGCAAATCACCAGAGAGGAGCTGCAAATCACCAGAGAGACAGTGCACCGGGTCCTTCGGAAACGTTTACAGATTTATCCATACCGATTGCCGCTGTTGGAAGCGTCGAAATCAGGCGACAAGCCACTAAATATGCACTTCGCGGTGGACGTTCTTCACTGTTTACATGCGGATGGAAATTTTCTAAACAACCTACACTTTCTGACGAAGGGAATCGCGTTCTGGTAAGGCAAACGAACGCAATGTTCGGATCTGGGGCAGGCACAACCAATCCGCATACTGTGACGGAAGACGTACGTTTTTTTTTTTTTTTTTTTTTTTTTGTGGGGTTTAAGGGCGCTCAACTACTGAGGTCATTAGCGCCCAGTCACTGTTGTTAGAGCAAATGGAATCTAGTAAAACTCAAGGGGAGGGGGGGACACCAGAAAGACCTGACAAAGATGTAGATAAAATAAGTAAAAAGGTTAGATGTCTTTAGACAAGCCAGTCAAAGTTATAAAAAGCAGAACACGAGCAGCTGCTCGAGCGTCATCAGCTAAAATATCCGGTAAAGTAGATGGCGGGGACAGGACAACATGAGATTGACTAAAGCGGGGACACGACAATAAAACATGGCGCACTGTTAATGCCTGACCACAAGGGCACTGCGGGGCTGGGTCACCGGAGAGCAGGTAGCGGTGGCTAAACCGGCAATGCCCAATCCGCAACCTGGTCAGAAGGACCTCCTCTCGCCGAGATGGTCGGGAGGAGGTTGCCCAAGCAGTTGGGAGCGGTTTTGCTGCCCGGAGCTTGTTTCCTTGGAGAGATGACCAAGCATCCCACCACAATGACACAAGCCTCCTACAAACATCCCCACGAACGTCAGATGACGGGACACAATGGGAGGCTGGCCGAGGCAGGAGGACTGCAGCCTTGGCTGCAGCATCCACAGCCTCATTCCCAGGCACTCCTACATGTCCGGGAACCCACAGAAAGCTGACAGGAGAACCATTATCAGCGAAAGAATGGAGGGACTGCTGTATCCGTTGAACCAAGGGATGGACTGGATAGGGAGCTCCAAGGCTCTGAAGAGCACTGAGTGAGTCAGAGTACATACGATGAATGGCGGTGGCGGCGGGCATACTGAACGGCCTGATGGAGAGCAAAAAGCTCGGCCGTAAAGCTGGAACATTGGTCGAGGAGCCGGTATTTAAAGGTGGCGGCCCCGACGACAAAGGCACAGCCGACACCATCGTCAGTTTTGAAGCCATCGGTGTAAATAAAGGTGTGACCAGCAAGTCGAGCACGAAGTTCGACAAACCGTGAGCAATACACTGCAGCCGGAGTACCCTCCTTCGGGAGTGAGCTGAGGTCGAGATAAATATGAACCAGAGCCTGGAGCCAAGGTGGTGTCGGGCTCTCACCCTCTCTGAAGGTGGTAGGGAGGGCAAAAATCCAATTGTCGAAGCAGGCGACGGAAGCGGACTCCGGGGGGCAGCAGGGCAGACACATACAACCCGTACTGACGGTCGAGAGAATCGCCGAAGAAGGACTGGGGTGGTCGGGCATAGACAACAGCCGGCAGACATACCGACACAGCAGTACGTCGCGCCGGTAGGTCAATGGTAATTCGGCAGCTTCAGCATAAAGACTCTCGACAGGACTAGTGTAGAAGGCTCCGTCGCAAGACGTAATCCCCGATGGTGGATGGAGTTGAGATGGCGTAAGAGGGATGGCTGAGCAGACGAGTAGACGAAGCTCCCATAATCCAGCTTCGATCGGACTATGGACCGATACAAGTGAAGCAGGACAGTGCGATCCGCTCCCCAAGATGAACCACTAAGAACTCTGAGGACATTAAGGGAACGTGTACAACGGGCCGCCAAATAAGAGACATGCGGAGACCAACACAGTTTCCTGTCCAACGTGAGCCCTAGAAACTTAGTTGTTTCCACGAATGGGAGAACAACGGGACCGAGATGTAAGGATGGCGGAAGGATCGCTTTATATCGCCAAAAGTTGATACAAACCGTCTTCTCTTCAGAGAACCGGAAGCCATTTGCCACGCTCCATGAGTATAGGCTGTCTAGACAACGCTGAAGGCAGCGCTCCAGGAGGCATGTTCTCTGGGCACTGCAGTAGATCGCGAAGTCATCGACAAAGAGAGAGCCTGAGACATTAGGTGGAATGCAATCCATAATTGGATTGATCGTGATGGCAAAAAGGGCTACGCTCAAGACGGAGCCCTGAGGCACTCCGTTCTCCTGGAAGAAGATGTCGGACAATACGGAACCCACACGTACCCTAAACTTTCGATCCGTTAAAAAGGAATCAATAAAAAGGGGCGGAGGATACCTCCTCTCCAACAGGTATCATAAGCCTTCTCCAAATCGAAGAACACGGCTACCATTTGGCGCCTTTGCAAAAAGTTGTTCATGATGAATGTCGACAAGGTCACAAGGTGGTCAGCAGCGGAGCGGCGGCGACGAAAGCCGCATTGGACATTGGTAAGTAGCCGTCGAGATTCAAAAATCCAAACTAACCGAGCATGAACCATGCGCTCCATCAACTTACAGACACAGCTTGTAAGAGAAATGGGGCGGTAACTAGAAGGAAGGTGTCTATCCTTCTCGGGTTTTGGTATAGGATCAACGACGGCGACACGCCAACGCATGGGGACCTGACCTTCGGTCCAGACGCGATTGTAGGTATGAAGAAGGAAGCTTTTGTCCGCCGGAGAAAGGTGTGCCAGCAGCTGAACGTGAATGGCTTCTGGCCCCGGAGCAGAGGACCGGGACAGTGCAAGCGCACGTTCGAGTTCCCGCATAGTGAAGGGGGCATTATAAGTTTCCAGATTCAGCGAGTGGAAGGAAGGTCGCCGAGCCTCTTCTGCCTCTTTCCTGGGAAGGAAGGCAGGGTGGTAATGGGCGGAGCTTGAAACCTCCGCGAAAAACCGGCCGAAGGCGTTGGAGTCAGCCACAGGATCAACGAGGACCTCATTACCTGAGGTCAGGCCAGGTACCGAGGAGTGGGCCTTAATGTCCGACAGCCGGCGCAGGCCACCCCAGACGACAGAAGAGGGAGTAAAACTGTTAAAGGAGCTGGTGAAAGAGGCCCAACAAGCCTTTTTGCTGTCTTTGATGACTCTACGGCATTGCGCTCGGAGTCGTTTGTATCCAATACAATTCGCCAACGTAGGATGGCGGCGAAAGGTGCGTAAAGCACGTCGTCGAGCACGGATAGCGTCTCTACAAGTCTCGTTCCACCAGGGGACGGAAACGCGACGTGAAGAAGAGGTAGTACGAGGAATGGAACGTTTGGCAGCATTGATGATAACAGCCTTGAGGTATTCGACCTGACTGTCACAACTGAGAAAATCGTGGTCCGGAAAGGTCGCCAGGGAGGAGTAAAGACCCCAGTCAGCTTTTGGTATGTTCCAGCTCGAAGGACGTGGGGATGGGGTGTGGTGCAGGAGACGAACGACACAGGGGAAGTGGTCGCTCGAATAAGTGTCAGAAAGGACATACCACTCGAACCGACGAGCAAGAGTGGTAGAACAGATCGAGAGGTCCAAGTGGGAGTAGGTATGAGTAGAGTCCAAGAGGAAAGTCAGGGCGCCAGTATTGAGGCAGACAAGATTGAGATGGTTGAAGACATCTGCCAAGAGTGAGCCTCTTTGACAGGTTGCAGGAGAGCCCCAAAGGGGATGATGGGCATTGAAGTCGCCAAACAATAAAAACGGCGGGGAAAGCTGAACAATCAGGTGCATCATGTCAGCCCGACTAACAGCGGATGACGATGGAGTGTAGATGGTACAAACTGAAAAAGTAAAAGCAGAAAGAGTAATACGGACAGCTATTGCTTGGAGTGGGGTGGTCAATGGGATGGGATGGTAATAGGCATCGTCCCGAACGAGCAACATGACCCCACCATGAGCTGGGATACCATCCACAGGGGTGAGGTCATACCACTCCGAGGTATAGTGGGTAAAGGCAATACGGTCAGTCGGGCGCAACTTGGTTTCCTGGAGACCAAGGACAGTGCAGGTGGAGGAGCAGTTGTAATTCCTCCCGATTAGATCGAATACCTCTTATGTTCCAATGTAACAAGGCCATCGCTAGTCAAAAAAGAGGGGGAACGAGACGGGGGAAGAGCTGGTCATCTCGACGGCCGCGGAGGGCCAGGTTTCGAGGGAACAACGCTACAACCGGCGGGAGGCGGATCCTGTTCCATCGAGTCGTCGCCAGCTGCGGCCGCTGTCCCTGGTGGTGTAGGAGGGGCAGCATCATTTGCCGATGAGAGGCCAGCTGATCGCCTGGCAGCAGAGCGTCCCGGCGAAACTGAGGACGGCCGGGAGCAGCGACTCACGGATGGAGCGTCAGATGAAACACGCCGGGATGGAGAGGGGGATAGAGACTTCTTCTTGGGGGCCTTCTTGGAAGTCCAAGGAGGCACAGGGGTGGTGAGCTGGACCCGAAGAATGTCCTCACGCGCGGGGTCCGTTTTGGAACGCCGGACCTCGGAAGCTGGGGTCCGGAACGTTTCCCCGATGGATGCCTGAGAAGAGGATCGCTTCTCAGGCGGCGGAGGGGGGGAGGAGGAGGAGGAAGGGTGGCCCCTGGGGCAGAGGGGGCGGGGGCCACAGGGGAGGAGGATTTGGAAGGGAGGGATTTGGGAGGCGGAGGCAGAGACCCCGGATGGGGGGAGGAGGTGGAGGGGGGACAGGATAGGGGTTAGGATACCGCGGAAGGAGGGGACACAACTGAGGCAAACGAAGTGGTCAATAGCACGGGATGGAGGCGGTCATACTTCTTCCTGGCCTCAGAATAAGAGAGACGATCCAAAGTTTTGAGTTCTTGTATCTTCTTCTCCTTCTGATATGCGGGGCAGTCTGAGGATCTAGGCGAGTGGATGCCAGGACAATTAACACACCGAGGTGGTGGGGTGCATGTATGTTCCTCACGAAGAGGACGTCCACAATCGCCACAAAGAGGCTCAGCCTCACACAGTGACGACATGTGCCCAAAGCGCAAACACCAAAAACAGCGCATAGGAGGCAGGACGTAAGGTCGCACGTCGCACCGGTAGCACATCACCTTTACCTTCTCCGGGAGAACGTCCCCCTCGAAGGCGAGGCTAAAGGCCCCGGTGTCGATGCGATGGTCTTTGGGGCCGTGCTGGACTCGCCGGACGAAATGCACGCCTCGGCGCTCCAGGTTGGCCCTGAGCTCCTCATCAGATTGCAGCAGGAGGTCCCGATGAAAAATAACCCCCTGCATCCTATTTAGTGCCAGATGCGGGACAATGGACAATGGGATATCCCCTAGGCGGTCGCACGCCTGGAGCGCCGCCGACTGTGTGGCGGAGGTGGTCTTTATAAGAACGGACCCCGAACGCATCTTACTGAGAGCCTCGATTTCCCCGAAGATGTCCTCAATGTGCTGAACAAAGAACATGGGCTTGGAGGTGGCGAACGTCCCCCCATCGGTTCGAGAACAGACCAAATAGCGGGGGAAGTACTTCGCCCCAAGCCGGCGGGCCTGTCCCTCCTCCCAGGGAGTGGCAAAGGGGGAAATGGCAGGAGAACCAGAACTAGAGACAGTACCTTTCCTTTTGCAAGACTCGGCCGCAGAGCGACCTGATACGTGTGGACGTTTCATCTGCGAAACGTCCGCCCCGATACCACCCACTCCGACCAGGGGCTCTCCCCACGGGCGCCACCCAGCCTCAGCAAGGGCCACCTGGCAGGATGACCGTTGCCGGGAGTCCTGATGCCCCAAGGAGACGGGCATCTACTCCTTGGCCGACGTTGGGAGGGTGCAGCTCAGGTATCGGCAGTACGATCCCTGTGTTGTCAGGGGGCTACAACCTAGAGGGTACATGACGACCCCACCACAACGGGCACGCTACCGTGCTGGATTTCTGGTGCCATGGAAAGTCCATCATGATCGTAGGTGCAGATGGGGACGTACTATGGGCGTAACTTGTACAACCCATCAGGCGTTTAGGCCCAATTTGAGGAATAGTGGGTATGGTTACAACGCTGGTACAAATGCTGAGTGCCAAGGTCTTAGTGCACTGAGGACCAGTGGTACACCACGTAAGGTGTCCTTCCCCAAAAGGCTCGTACTTCTGTAGAATTTTGAAAAAAAATGGAGGTCAAACCCCAAGGGGGACCATCACATGGAAGGCCGAAACGGTTGAAACTCCTTTTAGTCGCCTCTTACGACAGGCAGGAATACCTCGGGCCTATTCTTACCCCGGATCCGCAGGGGGCGGAAGACGTACGTGACAGCCCGAAAGTGAATGTGTGGTGCTGTTTGATGGTTGGTCGCACTGTGGTACGGTTTTTTTTCTCTCAGAAAAACAGTTAACTGCAACAATTACCTTGACACGCTGGAGCTGCTTTTGTTACCACAACTGGTTGACCGTTGAGACACAGTCGCTTCGTAACAAGACGGTGCATCGCCACATTTGACTGTGCTACATGTCTTTAACGCGTTTAGCACGTGTGACGTGACATGGCACTACAGCGCAACGCGCACGTGCCGCGCGGGTGCAACGCATATTGAGACGCGTACATTTTAAGCACGCACCGGTTGACGATGCTCTGCGCTGAGAGAAACGAAGCGCGCGCAAACTGTAATATTTCTCAAACGATTTTACAGGAACTATGTAAAAATATTTCATTTTTACCTTGCTTGTAGCGTTATATGTCAGCTTTGTGGCGATGTCCCCATAATCTCGCTAATCGTTATACATATTGTGGTATACACATTTTAGTAAGACGCTACGCAAAATTCGAAAAGTTTGCAAAGAAAAATAGGGGTCGCTATGTTTTGCGTTTGGTGCGTATTACACCGTATGTTGCTGCCTATGAAATTTAGCTAACATGTTAAATTTTTCTTTAGATTTGGGAGGAAGTCTCTATCTGCCTCCGGTCTCGAGAAAATGTATACTATGTAGCGCGCTCACTCCCGATGTCACGCCCGCGAGAATGAAATATTAACATCTCTCATATCTCCTAAACCGCTCGAGACATTGAAACGAGAGTTTGGCGTATGATAGTACACAAGGAGGAGAGTATTTTGCCACTTCGTAAACACACGGAACTTTCTTATGCATGGCGATATACCAGTAGTTATACTTCCCTTTTTATATTTTCCACTCCAGTCACTGTAATTTTCTAAAAGTTATCCACAGCTAGTGAAACAAGAGTTTCCTAGTATGAAAATAAACATGAAATTTCTTCTCTTATGTTACTGCAAACCGACAGTATGAGGTTTTTAGTAAGCTATTGAGCTCTTTGATTGCCTATTACTTGTTTAATGAGGCACTGTTTCAGAATTCTGTCGCAATAGCTACTGTGAGATGGGTTTGTGCAAATTACACTGTGTTTTGGCAAAGGAAGTACAATTCAACCTGTCAACAAGAGAAATGTGGCCATTACTCACAAATGGTGATGCTTCTTCGAATGAGAAAATGTTAACAATTCACACATAAATAAATTGCCAATTATGTTGGAATTTTTATTGAATCCCCGTAAACCAACGTATTTTTAATACTGAACGACTGGAATGGACTTTATTCCTTCTCCTGATCTGAGCAGTATTAAAATAATGACGACCATTCCCTTCAGGTGGAATAATAGGCACATGCCAGATGCTGGCTACTCACCTGTGGCTTGCCAAACTGACAATGTGTGATTCGCGAATAAAATAGTTGTTAGTGAGAAAAATAAACAATTGATGTGTTGTACAACACAATGGTCAGTGCATTGTCAACAGCTGAGCACAATGCGCGCGAAAGGAATGCGGAAGCTAGCCGCCGGCCGGAGTGGCCGAGCGGTTCTAGGCGCTTCAGTCCGGAACCGTGCGACCGTTACGGTCGCAGGTAGAATCCTGCCTCGGGTGTGGATGTGTGTGATGTCCTTAGGTTAGTTAGGTTTAAGTAGTTCTAAGTTCCGCTGTTAAGTCACATAGTGCTCAGAGCCATTTGAACCATTTGAGAGGAAGCTAGCCATGTGTGCATTGTGAGTGGGAGTTCGAAAAACATTGTCATGAAAGTAGTTCTGTCTTTGTCAGCAAGACATTTCAACAAATTAAATATATCTAACCACCACAGTCTTTCTGGAGACTCCTACTTTCGTAATAATACCGACCACTTTTTCCATTTGTATGGCCTGTTTTATAATTAGTTTATTAATGCCGATAATGTGTATGCAACAACTGAAATGCTTGGCAACACGGCGAGCCAATTAAAACATTGTTATTTGTGACTGCTTTTCGACTGTTTCTAGCTTGCAGTGGAAATTTGATGTCCTCATGTACTTGTATAATGTCTCTTATTACATCCATATCCACCGTAACGATAGTGGAACTTCTGTATTTCATTCGCTGGGCGCTTTTCACCAGATGCACAAACGGGTCGTATCTGTGGAAATTACGCCTTTTCGACTTTTTTGCAACAGATCGTAGAGATACGTCATCATAACAGGCAGCAAGTACATAACCTTGTTCTAAATGACATGATTTTGTAATATTCTTTACTTCCTTATTCACTACCTTCACGATGAATCGTCTGTCCCTTCTTACGATCTGAAAACATTGTGTCGGCAGAAGATATAATCCCAGTGGCTAATGGCTCACCAGTTATTGAACTGTGCATTGTTCTTGACAAAAGAAGTAACAAAACAAAAGAACTGTACAGATATATGTAAGTGAAAACTATTATGTATTAACGAAAAGAGATGGAGCGCTTAAACGGCGAAAAACGAAACACTACTCAGTGATGATAAAATTCAGTATACACGAGGGGCGTATTTTTCAGATGGGCAATACTTCCACTGCCCATATGCGCCATGCCGAAGCGAACATATGGCAGGACTGCCTTCCCGCTGCCCGCCTCACCCTTCTCGCGGGAAACTGTGCCACAACCACAACGCCGCGCGACCTGGCATGTCGCGTCCCAGTCGCGTCGCGTCGCAATTTGCGCGGTCGCATTTGAACCATTGAGGTTACAAAAATGCGCGCTGCGCTGCGTCGCGCCACACGCGCTATACGCGTCTCAATTTGCGACTTAGACCACACGTTTTCAGATCGTTGCATTGGCAAGGGTGATCCTCCTAGGTTGACTTCTTTCTACGGGGGTATGTCGAGGACGGAGTGTACCAAACGCCCGTCAACCACGTCAACGATTTAAAGAACCAAGTCGTCGCTTACGGCAAGAAAAAAGGAATTAAAGTGAGATAGTGTTAATACTTTCATCCTTCTTTACCTCCTCTGCATTACTGCAGATGACATGTCACTGAGCACATTTGTACTGAGCATGCAGTACACGTGAGGTGCCTAGTTGTTTCCACTGCCCTGTGTGGAATACATAAGTTCTTGTACACTTCACTAACCTGCTGTCTTCATGATGACGATGTCCCAAGCGCAGAAAACAGCACGCAGGTCGTGGATTCTTTTTCTTGAGGCTGAAATTAACTTCGCAAGGAACTGCTGCTACGAATAAACTATAACTCATTTGGGATGCCACTCGCGTTTTTATTAATATAGACATGAGAAACTTTTCTTGATCACAACGTATTGGACATATCTTTTCACAGTAATTATATCTGGCTAAAATAAGATGAAATACATCCTGCCACAGACAACATGTCTGTCTACTGGAACGGTCAGAACTGGAGAGCCGGACTGCCCGAGACACTTCGCGCGCCAAGCCAGCAAGGCGTGACCCGAACGCCACCGAAGTGCATCGGCAGTAATATCGTCAGTCTTTTGTTTCAGTAATACTTTTATTTTAATAATTTTGAAATGACTGATTGATAGCTGGCTGTTGAGAGATGTTTATTTTTAAAAAATGAAGTAATTTGGATGACAAGTTTAATTAATAATAGCAATTAAAGTTTAACGTTTTGGCGCCCTACCGCCGAACACAGCAGCCAATCACAGAGCAGCAGCATCATGCAGGCGGCCTTTTTCACGGGAATGGTTGGAATCGGTTGAAGTATCACCGACAGCTACCAGTATCAATGTCTTTATTTTCGTTCACAGGCAGTAGGCCTATAGAAGTTTGGCTTTGTATGATTACTGATTTCCCTCAGTCAACTTCTGTCATAGCGTTCTTGTGTAACAACAGTTAACAAATATGCAATGTTCTTTTATGACACATTCTTGCTGCGAATGAAGTTGTGATTTTGTTACTTGGATTATGTTCATTTGTTTGTGATGGCCTTAACGTGCATCTGAGAGCTTTTTATGTTCTAGGTGACAGTGGTGATTGAAATTGTCAACTATACAATATTTAATTATGTAATTTAACTTGAAGCGACTTGTGTAGTCTGCATCGCTTATAGGATAAACACGTAACATAAAACGCAACTTATTACATATAGTGCTAATAGTTTCTGAGATGTCATATCTTCCCAAATGTTATTTATTAGACGGATTTCATTTTAAGTTTCTTACATTTAACACTACAATCGAAGGGAGCTGCATTCAGTCCTATTCTTGTGACAAATATGTTTCATGTGTTGAAGAAATTCCCTCAACAAGACCTGAGTTTGGAAATGGAAATGAGCGTACGGCATTGTGGGCCGGGAGTCCCCCATTCGGGCAAGTTCGGCCGCCGAGGGCAAGTACTTGCTGCATTCGACGCCACATTGCGCGACTTGCGCGTCGGAGATTGGGGTGAAATGATGATGGGGACAACACAACACCCAGTCCCTTAGCGGAGAAAATCTCCTGCCCCAGCCGGGAATCGAAGCCGGGCCCCTTAGCGTGGTATTCCGCCGCGCTGACCATTCAGCTAATGGAGGCGGACAGACCTAGTCCTATTTCTTGGTTACATAAAGTTATATATGGTATCAATGGTCCAACACTCAGCATCCTAAAGTAATTTCGGACTGAGTAAAAGCGCGTGCTAGAGAAGTCTGAAGTCAAGGAAAGGTCTGTGTAATTTAATTTGTAGATCTTGACTGCCAGGAATTGTTAAAAAAAGGTACCGTAAGTCAGTACGCAATACCGTCTTAGCATTGTCGTGTTTTTCACTAAATATAAACTGAATGGATAGTGGCACTCTTGTCATCCTTTCACTAAAGCGCAATGCACTGCTGTTTACAAATTAAGTATGTGTAGTTGTCATAACACAAATGTGGACATTAGGCTAATTGTCTTGTCATTTAACATCTAATAACTTGCGTATCGTTGAGCGAATCCAAAAACAATTGAACTGTGCTCAGATCACACAGTCGCAGTTCCTGATCCGCAATATCGACCGTAATCTCTGTTTACTTCTCACGCTTCCCAGTGCAAACAGCCGCACAAATGAACAGTAATGTTTATAGATAGCCACCAGAAACAAATTTCTACTTCCCAAGAGAATGTTTCTGAGATGAAATTGTTAAAAAGTGGAACCTGAAAGAATGAAAATGAGGGGCCTACTATGAGTAGTGAGTCGCTAGATGAAGATGTGTGTCGGATATGTCAGGAGGGATCTGATAACGGACCACTTATTTCGAACTGTAACTGCAAGGTACGTACATCGAAAATTGCTTTACCTTTACTGTAGCAAGCTGTTCTGTGGTCAATAGAGTAGCGACCGATTCCGACCTACCAGTTGCAGATAAGCGTGAGGAAGAAACTAGTTTCGCTAGAAGCTTACTTGGCACTTAACCCAAAATGACGTGTATTTTTTCAGCACGTTTGAGGACTGCTATCGAGTTTTGTGTTTTACTGATGTGAGGTGTGTTGCTAGAAAATCGCGACGACATGTTGAAAGTGACGAGCGATAAAACTGAGGACGCTAATGACCTTCGGCTGGCGTTCGGATCTAGTGACAGCTCTCTCTCTCTCGCTTAAGTAATACAGGTCAATCTCTTACCACAGCCTTTATTTGGCATTCACATTCTTTGGCTTCGCCAGTTCCCAACAAGTATCACATTTCAACCTAATGTAGCCCTCGGGTTACGCTACATACCAGTTTGTCACCACAACTAAATCGACCGATTTCAGTCAAACGCCAGTTGTGTATCCCCATTTGAGTGACTCAGAGAGTGATACCAAAGTCGGTTTGTCGATACAGAACATGCTCAAGCGACGGGCCTCATATTGCACCGCCCAGAATCAAGGGAGAAGATTAACCGGTAGTTTTTCATCAAAAGTAGGCGTACTGGTATTAATATTGTTTCGTAGTATGTGTGCACGATTGTGCAGTATTTTTAAAGTACTTGAAAACAGATCATCGACATAGAATTGTGCATCTTTTCGAACCTTCTAAGGAAGAGTTCGTCATACTTCTTATTAAACCAGATTTAGTACGTTGCCATATTGTTTGCATAGAGCGGCCCCTTGACGTTCAGTATCATGACTCAATATTTCTGGATTTGGCACTATACTGAAACTGAGGGGTAAGTTGAGAGGCTGTGCAATAAGAACGAACAGATCAAAACCTTTTTGAAAAATAGGCCTATTGCGCTAGCAGAGTTTTTGTGGACATGGTTGACAAAATCGTTATCATTCGCCCACGTCTCGTAGTAGGCTTCTTTTTGTTTGCTGTTGTGTTTATCTATTACCTTCTAAAATGATTCCGAAATACCAGTAAGAAGAAAGATCAGAACGAAAAATAAAGAATGATTCTTAAGAACTGTCGCTGACTTAACACAGAGAACGGCAACCTACAGCCACGAGAAAATACCCTATTTAAAAATAAAAAAAAAGAAAAAGAAATGTTCCGTTAAGAACAAAATGCAGGCATTGTTGACGCCCAACTTTCCATCCATCTTCTTTTTCTCTTCAGCATGCAACATAATAGTGCATTTAGTACAACAGCAACGTCTAGATCGTTCAGCATTTCGAACTAGACTTAAATACTGCACCCCATTACTGAATATTTTTGATGAGCAGTCTAGGTAGAACACCAAATGATGTGGGCCAGGAGCACTCGCACAATTTAAGGCTGTTCGTTTGAATTAAGGTTAGTGATAATCTAAAATCATTTGTTGTGTTTGCGATCTTGTTTTATGTATTTTGCCAGTTTTAAGTATCCACTCATGCATTAAAAATGTGTCACCCAGACAGATACGCCAGTATGTTCATTCTCTCCCACTATTAGGTTTCCAGCTTCTGCTGCTAAGCACAACGTAATATACCGTTATCAGGCTTTGCAGACCGTAGGTCCTAACGTATTACAGTGTGACAGTCTTATGGTCAGTCCCCTACCGTACACTACGAAACTGTATCGTATCTGCAGGTGTAAACTTCATAATTCAAAGAATTTTTAGTTTTTATCGTGAGCTGTCTATTTAAGTCAGCACTTGAAACCTGCTAATTCAATGGAATAATCCTGAAACAGTCGTCACCCTACTCTTCCAAATTAGTGAAGATAAGAACACCCTGGTTAGTCCCAGTAATTATATGTACAAACCTAAGTAGATAGTGGTTTGTTATCTTAATTTTGTGATGGAGTGAGACTCATTATTCTTAGTCGCTGAGTTTACCTATGAAGACTGTATTTGAATAGAGCTAATAAAAGTCAAATGTAACAAGTATTTTAGCCAAGTGTCTTCACTAATGTTTGTTCTAAAGAATGAATTTTTCACAATGCAGGGGAGTGTGCACTGATATGAAACTTCTTGGGAGATTACAACTGGGTGCAGGAACAGGACTGTCATGGGCAAGTGCTCTACCAACTAAGCTACCCAAACAGAACACACAACCCATCCCCACAGCTTCACTTTCGGCAGTACTTCTTCTCCTGCCATCCAAACTTCGCAGAAGTTCTCATGTGAAACTTGTGGGACTAGTACTCCCGGAAGAAAGGATGCTGTGGAGACATGGCTCAGCCACAATCCGAGGGATGTTTCCAGAAAGAATTTTTTTTCCCTGTAAAGTTTGGAAGGTAGTAGATGAGGTACTGGCAGAAGTAAATCTGAGAAGATGAGTCATGATTTGTGCTTGGGTAGCTCAGTTGGTAGAGCACTTGCCAGTACAGTTTTAAACTGGCAGGAAGTTTCATATCGGTGCACGCTTCACTGAAGAAGGAAACAGTTTACATAATCAGTTATTATAATGGACAAATGCACATAATACTCATGCTGGAGCAGTAGTTACTACACAAACTGTTCACACTATAAAGACAACCAATTCAAACCTGATTTGCAAACCATCTTCAGACAAACTGTCACCTTTATTATGAAAACTGACTAGATTGTTTATAAGCAAAATTGTGATCAGAATTCTGTTTGACAATCATTTTTTCTCTTACCCTCAATTTCTTTCAGCAAATTCTGTTTCTGTTTAAATCAGCTGTTCAGACATAAGGGAAAAAAATAAGGTGCAGACTGATGAAAGGACCAAACTGAAATTATGTACATGTAATTCACATCTCAAACATAAATGTCTATATCTTTATATGTTCTTTAAAAGAACAACAGATTAAGAGATTATATCAAGCCATAAACTATATTATTGAGAAATCTGGATTCCTTACTGTGCTATCTGTCAGACAGCACTAAGCAGTCACTGTGGTGACTTCGGTGTAGATTTTCTAAAGAATTCTGATATAAAAAAAAAAAATGATCTGGAAACCTTTGGATCCTACAATTTGATCTCAGTAATGAACTTTACAACATGGGTGGATAAAGACAGTAGGACCCTTAACTGATAATTTTTTCTTTGATAAAGCCCAAAGCAAGAAAATAACTGTGTACCCAGTAACAAATGCTCTCTCTGATCATGGTGTACAGTTAGTTAGTCTAAATAACATAGTGCCTTATGCTGTGAATACTCCTCAGTGGAAATCATTTAGAATAATTAACTCTAGAACAAACGTTTTTAAGAATAGTTTACAGGAGATGATCTGGGATGTAATTTATAATGTACCAAATGTGAACATAAAACTTATCATATTTCATGATAAATTCACATCTGAATGAGGAACTTAAAACTTTCAGCACAGGTGAGGAGCATGCAGAAGAACTCTGGCTTGAGTTTAAAAGATTAGTTGACCATGCACTGGCTGTATCCAGTAGAACAGTCCCTAATGGGAGGGAACCTCTAAGGTATACAGTCACTGGAAAGAAACTTATAAAGAAACAGATATTACTGCATAATAGGTGTAAAACAAAGCATAGGGCTACAGATAGAGAGACGCTGAATGAAACGCATTTGGCTATAAAGAGAGCAATGCGTGATTTCTTCAGTGACTACCCGTAGCAGAATATTGTCAAGACATCTTTCACAGAACACAAATAAATTATTTTTTACTTATAAAATTGCAGCCAAATAGCCATATACAGTTACTTTGCTTAACAATTTACATTTACATTTTACATTTCTGCATATTTATATATAGATTTCACTCTTTTACTGCACAGCACTATGTAACATCGTTCACAGGCTTCGTTACACAGTTCACACACACATGTTGTGGTTGGGTCGTGATAAGTTTTGTTTTTGCAAATTTGATGATGAAAGCCGTGAATAGATAATCAAGTTACGACATGTCGCAGTTCATAGTTTGGTGCTGTCCATGAGCGGTTCGTCATTGCTTCGGTGCCATAGAATTCTGGCCATACTCCATGATCTTCAGTTGATTTCTGGAAGCCCTGGTGTGTGGCATCATATATCAAAAGTTTGATGTCTTCAATTAGGAATGTCTCTCTCGCTAGCAGGTACACTAGTCTAGATCTTGTTGTCTTTGAGAGACCTAGTGCTCTTTTTAGATAAGTCAATTTTACCTTTTCTAGTGTTTCTAGATTTTTTTCTGTCAGGTGGCCCAATACAGCCTCCATCCCGTATGCCAGGATTGGCAAGATTTTTGGGTTGAATAATTTCATGGCCATTTCTAGACTGAGTAGGCGGCTGTTTTTGATGTCCTGTATTGCTATTATTGCTTGGGCTGCACGTTCTGTCTGTGTTTTGTGAAGCATTTGGCTGTTGGTTGCAATGTCACCCCTAGGTATTTAAAGTCTGATGAGATTTTTTTATTTTTTTGTCCCCTGATGTTGATTTCCGCATTCTTTGGTGTTTTGACTCCTATTCTGAAAATCACCATTTCGGTCTTTGTTGTATTTATGTGTAGTTTGCGTTCACTGCACAATTTATCTATTTTCTCAATGATTTTCTGCAGCTTCTGTATAACTGTTGATCCTACAGCCATGTTGTCAGCGAATGCATGTATGTGTACATCTTCTTCATTTTCTCCAATTCACAATACTTCTTCAGTGGCAAGAATGTGGAGAAAAGGGATCATTGGGTCACCTAGTAAGACTCCGTTCGACTGCAGAATGAGGGTCGAAAAAGAGAGGTTGCCTGATATTGTGATTAAGTTGTATCCAAGGATTGACTTGATTATTCTTGTCCATACGCTATCTTCTCCCATTGTGTTTTCCAGTTTTCGGACTATGAGATCTCTCTCCAGTAGGTTGAAGGCTTCGGTAAAGTTTATGTACACTGTGTAGAACATTTGTTTCTTTTGTAGCATTTCGTCGATGTTGTTTAGAAGAAGCCTGACTGCTGTAAGTGTTGATCTTCCAGATCTGAAGCCCATTTGTCATTCTTGGAGATGACTGTCCACACAGGCTTCGATTTTTTGTGTGATTATCTTTATAAACATCTTGAACTGAGTATTTTCCAGGGCTGTGCCTCTGTACATGTTTGAGTCATTGGGTCTCCTCTACCTTTGTAGAGAACTTTTATTATCGAGCGCCTCCATTGGGTCAGAATAGTTCCAAGTTCCAGACATTTGTTGAATAGTTTGATCCATACATGTTGGAGAGCCTCCTTCGCATCTTTTATATGTTCATTATATATATTATCGGGTCCTGCTGCTTTCTTGTTCTTCAGTGTTTTTATTACTTCTTTTACATCTTCTTCATTTAGAGGTTCCCATACATTGACTTTTTCCTTTGTTTGATGTTGTTTCTCTTTCTTTGGGGGTGTTTTGATTCCTCATTTGTTCAGTATCTTACTGAAGTGGTCTTCCCATTCCTTCCTGTCTATACTTGGTGTATGAGCCAGTCTTCTTGGTCTTGCTGCTATGTATGGGTCTTTCTCTGCTTCATCTGCTTCTTTTTTTTGCCTCTCCTTCTATGTATTCTTTTTTCTTCTCTTCTATTAGTTTTTTGTAGATTTTCCTCTCTTCAGCGTATAATTTGCATGTTTTCTCATCATGCTGGTTTTTTAATCTGTGGAGAGTTCTTAGAAAAGTGTTTCTTTTACTGTAGCATTCAGCATCGAACCATCTTTTTGTTGTCCTTGTTCTTGGGTTTGTTTGTATCACTGAATCTTTTAGGAGGTCTTCTATTTTGTCTGTTGCTTTTAAATGGTCTCCTTCCTCTATTAAAGTTTCTATTTGTGTTATTTGTTCTTGCTGGTTTGTTAATATTTCTTTATCTGTTTTTCTTTGTGTGATTCGGTGGGTCTTTCTTGCTGGTGGTGACGTGACGTTATTTATTTTTATCTTCATTGGAATGTGCTTTCGTATAGGAGTGATGGAGTTATGCCATATATGTCTCCTCTTGTTAAAGTGATATCAATACTGCATTTCCCATTGTGGCATATATATGTAGGTATCTGTCTATTGTTCAATAGGGTGAAACCATCTTCTTCTAGGGTTTCAATGCCTAGTCTTGTTTTATAGTTCTCCATGTCTATTCTGCAGTTGAGATCACCTGCAATAATGGTGGGTTTGCTGTCGCATTGTTTCATGAGTGTGACTATTTCGTCAATTATTTCTACAGCATTTGTGTTCAGTTGGAAATAGGCTGCATTTATATTTATGTTTGATGCTTCTAGTAGCATACTATTATCTTGTTTTGTGATTTTTTGGTGGGGGTCATCCAGGGTTTCAATAGGATAGATATTCCTCCCATGGGTCGTCCTCTTTCTCCGTTCTTTGCCATTAGGTGAAAATTGTAGAAATATTTATGTTGCCAGTCGTCTATCAGGAAGGTTTCCGTTAGAATTGCAAGATCCGAGTTTTGCAGAATGTCTGTTGTGGCTAGGTTAAGAGCACTTTTTATTCCCTATGTATTCCACAAGACTTCTTGATTTATGAAGAGTGTTAGACTCAGTACCGCACTCCATTTGAAGATCTACAAATCACACAAGAACCAGAATTCTGGGCTGAAAACATAAAGGTACATCAATTTTGTTTCCCAAAGTGATAAATGGAAGAGGGAGCAGATCTCAACTAAACTAAGCAGAAAACCAGAAGAACAATAAATAAAAGCAATGTCCTGTAGGCTGAATGGCGTGAAGTGGCATTGGAATAAACTGAGCGGCGTGACAATAGCCATCTTCGGAATGTCTTCCGGTGCCATGGGATTCTGATGGTAGGCCCGTTTACAGTCAATAACACTGAAAATTGTGGCACCCGATAACATATGAGTGAAGTCATTGCTGTTCGGCACCAGGTAATTGTCCATGACGGTACGAGCGTTTAAGCATCTGTAATCACCGCACATTCGAAAAGATCTGTTGTGTTTGGGGACGAGGTGGATTGGTGAAGACCAGTTGCTGTCTGAATGTTGCAGAACACCTGCTGCCAAAAGTTCATTAATCTGTTGCCGGGCCGCGCGCAACTTGATAGGGTTGAGGTGTTAGACCTTATGCCTAATAGGAGGGTCGGCAGTGGTAACTATCTTGTGTGTCATTCCATCAGTGACGGAAGAAACTGAGAACTGTACATGAGATTGGTTAACGTCCTGGCACCGAGTCTTTGGACAAGTAAGGCGCAGTGAGGCGTAACCTGTTAGCTTGAGTTGGGAAAGGTAGCACAAAAGTCACATGTCTCTTACGGGAGTGCGGCGTGTGCTTATATGGATGGGGTGGGTGCGCACGCAGTGCCAAGTGAAGGGGAACGGATGGCGACTGTCCGCTGTTAACATTGCACTGGTCAACCGGTGCGGGCGAGAGCAGCGTAGGCATCGCACGTGGGGCCACGATGGCCGCTGGGTCATGTGGCCAGTATATGAGTGAGGGGGAATGTTTATCAACACACGCGGTATCTGTCTGACTGTCCGAGAGGTGGACGTGGTCACAGTGCATGCACAACTGTCATTAGCAGCACTGTCTGAAACGCATGGCACTGGATGATGCGAGCGCGACAGGGGGGGGAGGGGGGGGTTGGGGTTGGTACATCACATGCAAGTTTGTGGACTAACCTGGTGAGAGTTCGAGCTGGGCTCGGCCAAGCAACCTTGTGTTGTGTAGGTGGCGGCGCTGTGGACTGCAGTTGCAGAAGCGAGGTACAAGCCACAATGAGCTCGATGTAAGTGGATGCGATGCGTTCTTTCAGCTTCTCGTTGTCCTGGCAGTGTTGTGTCACCGAGTTGTACTCTGACAGTAGGTCACAATGTTGCCCGCGATGGCAGAGCACTCGCATATGATATCGTATGTTGCAGTGGAAACAGAGCATTGGACATAGTTGCGGGTGCACAGTATGTGTGTGTTCGTAGGATGGTGGAGCACTGAACCCTGTATGACATTCGGAGATAGCTCATAATGAGACAAAAATTCATACTGAGGATCGGTTCATCAATGTTGGCAATGTAGAATGTCCACGGAAAATGTAGAGAAGGAGATGGGGTCACAGTAACCTTTACTGAGCCTGAAGTAGGTAACGCCGCCACGTTGACAGCTCGTAGAAGTGACTTCGTCTGTGAAGAAGCCGATGGAGCCATCGAAGTAGGTATGAACAACATGTCAGCACCAGTGTCAACCAGAAAAGCTAGACCTGACGCAATGTCAGTCACATAGAGATGCCCACTCGGCCAGGTGGATGAGTGAATGGAGTGTAACGTAAGAGGATGCCTGTTAGGTTCCCCGCAGGACTCGGCGTCTCTTAGTTCCTGCAGTCGGCGTTTCGGTGTTGGCATGGCAACCTGCACTTCTTGGTGTCGTCGCCAAACACTTTGTGGTACCAGCAGAAAGGGTGAGCAGGATGAGGAGGAGGTGGAAACTGCAACAGCAGGGGCGGCTTGTCCTCATTGATTTGTTCCGGTAAATAGACCGGTACGTAAGGTGCGTGGGCGATCCTGGAGTGCTCGGACAGTGGAGAGAGTGAGCCGATGGTTCCAAGAGAAGTAGACGAGGTGATGGCAGAGTGAGCCCTGCCTCTGCTGGCCGAAGGTCGGTATGCGGGGTCGGCTGTGCTGATGAACGGTGTGGAATGAACTGGCTGATGTTGCCGCAGCAGCGAATACAACTGGTCAGCGTTGCATAGGCGGGAGCTGATGGACTCAAACAAGTGTGGCAACAGATGGATCTGTAGATTGGTAGGTAGTTTGGAAGACCACACAGCCCATAGCGTGGCCTCAGGCATGGTATGCTCGTTCACGAGCAATCAAAGGCAGCAACAGAGTTGTGTGGGGGTGCGTCCTCCAGGTGCTCTTCATAGAGAATCTTGATTATTAACTCTTGTGGCTAGCAGGCAAGTCGTTCCATAATAGTCTTCTTCGCAAACTCATATTTTAGTACAGGTGGCGGCGAAAGGAGCAGGTCACAAATGAAATCCAAGTGGTCGTGGAGGTATGTAACGAGGCGGAGAAACTTCAAGTTATCATCAGACACATGATGTAACTCGAGCAGATGCTCGACGAGCACGAACCAAGATGCCGGGTTGTCTTCGTATAAGGGCAGTAGCTTCGGCAGGCGGCCAGGAGGAGGTAATGATGGCGGCTTCGGTGTCTCCTGGGGTAGCGGCTGAACTGAGGTTAAGTCAGAGGCCGGTGTGGTAGGCCTGGATTTAAACCAGGCGATCGAAACCGTAGTAGTGGCAGCTGGCATAGTTCACTGTGTGTCACGAAAACACGGCACAACAGGCATGGATGGTACTGTGGAAATGGGCGGATAGACAGCACACCAGGGGGGCTCGGAAACTGGACCATGAGTGACGATTGCTGGATGGAAACGACTTGCTTCTGGAACAGGATGAGAGACTGGTGCGGCAGACGCAGGCGGTGCTGTGGGAGCGGCAGGCAGTTGAGCGACCGGAAGCAGGGACCCACGCAAGTGGGGGGGGGGGGGGGGTGGCAGGGGGTTGAGAACGCCACCCATGTGGAAACTATCTGATGCATAACATGCCTGTAGTGCATGTGGTGGGCCACTGAAGTGAGGTAAGGGGTCCATGTTACGCGAAACACTGAATTGTGTATGTAAATTGGACACAACTGGAACACCACGTGCGCAGAATGGATCTGGCGCAGTTTGTAGTAATGGCAGCATTGCACACGGCCCAACAGTAACTGATGTAGCATGCCGGTGGTTGGCTAAACAAGTGTTCGAATGGAGATCACTTTGTTCTTGAAACACTCGATTTGGAGAGACACAATTTCAAATATTTTTCAATTCACATTTCACTGTCGGATGGGCATAATCCGGTGACGCAAAGCCTGAGTCTGTTGTTTGCTTGAACGGCGTAGTCATCGACCGTTGAAAACTAATGAGGTTAGCACACGGCGATGGTTGAGAACACGAATCACTGTGCGTAAATGATGAATACGCCGTTGACGAAGAAACGATGAAACTTGGTGAGCAGAGTTATGCTTCCACATCTTCAAACAAGGCATTGTTTGGTGTGGTCATTGCGTAGTGTATATAACCTGATGCATCCGGCGTGGAAGACGTGAAACATGAATGAACTGCGGGGTCGCCACTATGGGAACGGGATCGGTAATCAGGACATAGAAAACTTAATTCCCATATATGTCGTAGCTCATATATATTTACACTTGACACTGTGTCCGTACAGAATGAAGTATAACAAAGAACAGACTAAAGTAAAGTTAAGATGGAGGCTCGACAGAGCACTTAGAGTTCACAGATATTAAGTTTCACGGTCGATACGAACTATTGACGCCACAGTAACATACTGTCCCCATTCCCTCCATCCAACAGTTTCCACCCCCTCTGTCCTATCATTCCTCTCCATTCTCATCTCCCACTGTTTATTTGCTGCCCTCTGTCAATGCATCCTCCCATCTTTCACCACTCTTCTTTTTTGCTTCTTTTTTCCACACCTCCCTGCCCCACAACCTCCTGACACAGCGCCTGTTGATATTCTAGTCCAGGCTGTCCCAGCTCGTGGGCTCCGTTGTGAGCCGCGGAGCACTCCCTGCTCCAGGGAGCCGTGTCGCTCGCTGTGACCGACCATTCAAGTGGGCCGGCACGTGGCACGGCTGGCTGAGGCAAGTGGCAAGGCAAGCGTTTTGATGTGCCAGCTGCGTCTTACAAGATCGACAACCTCGACATGCTACACCAGGAAATACGATGTTCAGGAAATAAATAAGAAACAACTGTTTTACAAGAAACTGCTTACTAAATTTATTGGGCCTCTGTAGCTTGACATTTTCTTTTCATTACAAGATTGGAAATATCAGGCGTCAAAGTGTTCGCAGCGTTAATGCGGAGGATGGCCTTCATTGTTGCATCCTGAAGAAATGATCGTTCCTTATTTTTTACTCTTTTCATTGCTGAGAAAAGCTGCTCACGACAATACGTAGATCCAAACATGCACATGATCTGAGCGGCATTGTTGTGAAGCTTAAGAAATGTTTTTTGCTGTAATGAACGATACCACAGTGACAAATCCAACGTGTTGTAGTACCTCTCTTTCCAAAAAGTTGAATTTTGCAAATCAATAATCTCTAATTGAAGTGACGATGACAAGTCATTGGGGGAAACTGGCAAAAGGAGTGCTAAACACCTTAAGTTCCATTTCCAAACTAGTGAGGTCTCGGAATCGTGATTCAAACGACGTGACGAGCTGCTTTAACTTTGCTTGGTAATCGCCGAAAGTAGTACCTTCAGGTAGTTTTAAAGAAGCAAGACGATTGAAGAACGTTAAATGTCCATTACTCATCTGCCTCTCGAATAAATGTAACTTTTCCATGAACGCTTTGATCTGGTCATGCATGTCAACGATTAGCTGCCCTTTGCCCTGCAACAACAGATTTAAATTATTCAGATGCATAGTTATGTCAGCTAGGAGCGCCAGGTCTGACATCCATTTTATATCTTTCAGACAACGCATTTCTTCCCCTTTCATTTCGAGAAAAAGGGATATTTCGTCACGAATGGCAAAGAAAACATAAAGAACTTTTGCCCGACTCAGCCAACAAACTGTACTGTGGTAAGGTATATCCCCATATTCCGCTTCCATATCTTTCAGGAATCCTTTGAATTGGCGATGATTCATACCGTGACACCGCAGAAAATGCACACACTTCACGACATCTTTCATTAGGCCACCTAGCTCTACTGTTTCAGCACACAGTGCCTCTTGGTGAATAAAACAATGAATAGCCAAAATGTCTTTCCCGAATTCATCCCTGAGTTTATTTTTCAAACGAGAAGCAAAACCTTGGTGTTGCCCGATTATTTGTGGTGCACCGTCTGCCGCTACAGAACAGAGCTTATCCCACGGCAAATTCATATTGTCCACTGATTCACAAACAGCTTCAAAAATATCACCTCCTAGTGGTGTTGCCCGATTATTTGTGGTGCACCGTCTGCCGCTACAGAACAGAGCTTATCCCACGGCAAATTCATATTGTCCACTGATTCACAAACAGCTTCAAAAATATCACCTCCTAGTGTGGTGTAATCGAGTGGTACCACATCCAAGAGTTCTTCAGTTACTTGCAGCTCCATGTCGACACCACGCACGAAGACTGCAAGCTGAGCACAGTCCGATATGTCGGTGCTTTCGTCAAGCGCTAGTGAAAATGCAACAAAGCTCTCCGCCTTTTTCCTGAGCTGTGTCTAAATCTGCTGCCATGTCAAACATTCGACGAGACATTGTTTGCTTCGCCAGGCAAACCCCTTCAATTGCCTGCACCTCCCTTGGAAATGAACATTCTGAAACTGCCACCATGCACGATTTTACAAGTGGTCCCACCAAAAACGGCTTGCCAGTCGTCGCAATGATGTGAGCGACCCTGTAGCTTGCTCGAAGTGCAGATTCAGTAGTGTTTTCTCCGCTCTCATTCACCTGAAAATTATAAACGCGTTACAGAAAATGAACTATGTTGCATGTTTTGATACCATCCTTATTACGAAACCGTTTTTAAACTTACGTCTCCTGGTATGTCATTCTTAAGCCTGACTACCAGTTCTCTGTGTGCAACGCCTTCTACCTGATCGTAGTGCTCTGCGTGAAGAAGTGTGTAATGTCGTTGTATATTGTACCTCTTCGCAGAATTAAATACTTCATGACATACAAGACACTGCGGACGACTATCCCTCTCAATGAATAGAAAGGTATCCTCCAATAGACGTACAGGGCTCCCGCGGCTAGTCATAGCTGTCATTGAACACGGATTATTGCGTCAGTTGCGGCTGCATGCAGCCAGGGGGCAGTGAGTTCGCTTTCCCCCTCCACGCGGGCTCCGAGCTGCTGCAGTGAGCGCTCCGGAGCGCTCCAGCTCCCTGGAGCTCGGTTGGAACAGCCTGTTCTAGTCCCTGCACACTCCACCAGACAGATTTTGTCTCTCTCCCCACCTGCACACTACTATCCCTTCCCCTCCCCCCCCCCCTCCCCCTCCGATTGCTGCTTAAATTCCACATGATAGTTGTATTCCGGCCCAAGATGCTGGACTTGGCGGTCATGTGTGTGTGAAGTGTGCTTGCTTGTATGTATGAATGATGTGTGTCTCTCTTTTACTGATGAAGGCTGTGACTGAAAGCTTTATATAAGTGTCTTTTAATTGTGCCTGTCTGAAACTTAACATGTCTTCTTTATGTTAAGTAGCAATCTATCTTTTCCTACACTGTTAACTATATATATTCTATATAAAATATCTTTCTTATAATTTTCTGCAGTTCATATGTTTTGTTTATGCAGTTTTGAGTGTTATATTGTGTAGAGTAGTATACATCAGGTATGTATTTACTGGTGAAGTTCATGTGACTTATATTTTTGTTCAACAAATAAGCTGCTACCCCTACTACTATTGCTGCTACTACTGCTACACATACATATGTCCATGCACTGTGATGAACAAAAAGTAAGACTGTCAGATCATTAAGACACCTAATGCTTTTTAGTGATTCCCTAAGTAACTGAATAGTTCCCCCAACTCTGATCTAATCCAGTCACCTTAGTAACATTATAAAAAGGTTGCATCTTTTGAACTTAGGATGTAATTGATACAAATTACACATGCAAAAAGATGCACATTCAAATACCTTCATTCCAAAACCTCAATTACGCGTGTGCTCCTCTTTTAGCACTTATTAACAACAACAACAAAAAAGAAAGAAAACTTGCAATTTGCTGTCACAGCTGAGATATTTTACACAAAGAGAAAGTTTGCAAAAGTGTGCATATCAATATAAATAGGATACATAACTAGTTGCTGTTCATAATGTTGTCTTCAGCATGTCAGGCACACCCATTTGAAATTATGCTTAATTTTTAATGTTATCCATTTATCAACATGTCTTTCTTAATTAAACATATGTTAACACTAACTAATCTATTCATATGGGCTAAGAAAAAATGTGAGTTTATTTCATGCTGTCACTTTATTTAGAATACATTAAACACAGTTATCAGTCTGACCATATTTGTTTATTCGACATCCTTAAAAATGTGTTGTGTTAAAACTGTCAGCAGTATCACCACCAAATTTTAATCAAACACATTGTTGTGATCAGAATGAGATTTTCACTCTGCAGCAGAGTGTGCACTGATATGAAACTTCCTGGCAGATTAAAACTGTGTGCACACAGTTTTAATCTGCTAGGAAGTTTCATATTGTTGTGATGTTCAGTCAAAAGACTGGTTTGATGCAGCTGTTCATGCTCTTCTATCCCATCAAGTCTATTCATCTCTGCATAACAATCACAATGTACATCCATTTGAACCTGCTTGCTGTATTGAGGCCTTTGTCTCCCCCTACAATTTTTACACCTACACTTCTTATATTAGTGCACTGATAATTACTGGGTGCCTTGGTACGTGGCCCATCAACTGATTCCTTCTCTTACTCTGGTTGTGCCATTAATTGCTTTTTCCTCCAAGGCTATTCAGTACCTCCTCATTTCCTATTCTATCTACCCATGTTATAAATGGTTCAAATGGCTCTGAGCACTATGCGACTTAACTTCTGAGGTCATCAGTCGCCTAGAACTTAGAACTAATTAAACCTAACTAACCTAAGGACATCACACACATCCATGCCCGAGGCAGGATTCGAAGCTGCGACCATAGCGGTTGCTCAGTTCCAGACTGCAGCGCTTAGAACTGCACAGCCACTCCAGCCGGCACCCATGTTATATTCAGCATTCTTCTACAGTAGCATGTTTAATGACATGGCAGTAGTTAGCACACTGGATTAGCAATCAAATTAACCTCAACACTGCTTTATTTAATTTGACTTCATTTGATTACCCCTGTTTTACTTTATTTGGTGTTTTTTTTTATAATCTCCTTTTAAGGCACTACCCATTCAGTTCCATCTCTCTCCCATATCCTTAGCCTTCTCCGACAGAAGTACAATATCTTGAGCAAACTGCATAGTTTTTATTTGTCCCTAAACTTTAATTTCCTTCCAAATTTCTCTTTGGTTTCTTGCTCAACATACAAATTGATTAACATTGGATATGCTGTCTCACTCCCTTCTCAACTATGACTTCCCTTCATGTCCTTTGCCTCTTATAACTAAGTGTGGTTCTTGTAAAAATTGTAAATAACTGTTTGGTCCCTTTATTTTGCCCCTACTACATTCAAAATTTTTGAGAGTGTGGTCCAGTCCACATTGTCAATAGCTTTCTCTAAATCTGCAAATGCTATAAATGTAGGTTTGTCTTTCTCCAGCCTATCTTCTAGGATAAGTCAGATCAATATTGCCTTGCATTTTCCTACATTTCTCTGGAAACCAAATTGATCTTCTGCAAAGTTAGCTTCTTTCAGTTTTTCCATTTGTCTGTAAATTATTTATGTCAGTATTTTGCAACCCTGGCTGTAACTGATGGTTCAGCAGTATTCACTCCTGTCTGCACTAGCCTTCTTTGGTGCCATAATTATTACATTTCTCCTGCAATCTGAATGTATTTTGCATGTTTCATTTATCTTGCACATCACATGGAAAATTTTGTCACTGTTGGTACTCCTAAGATTCTTAATAATTCCAAGGGAATGTTGTCCACTCTTGGGGCCGTGTTTCAGCTTAAGTCTTTCAGTGCTCTATCAGACTCTTCCCACAGTATCGTACCTCTCATCTCATCGTCACGTACTTCCTCGTCTCATTTTATATTTTTCTAAGTTTATTCCACTCATCTGGACCCTCTATATGTTGCTTCCAACCTTTAGCCTTCTCTTCTGTGTTTAATACTGGCTTGCCCCCAGTAGCTGAATGGTCAGCGTGACAGATTGTCAATCCTCTGGGTCCAGGTTCGATTCCCGGCTGGATTGGGGAATTTTCTCCACCCAGGAACTGGGTGTTGTGCTGTCCTCATCATCATCCTTTCATCCTCATCGACTGCAGGTCGCCGAAGTGGTGTCAAATTGAAAGACCGGCACCCGGTGAACGATCTGCCTGACGGAGGCCCTAGCCATACGATTAAATAAATAAAGTACTGGCTTGCCAATTCAGCTCTTCATACTGATACTGTTACTTCTCTTTTCTTCAAAGGACTGTTGCATAGCAGGTTCATTTCCCATGTGTGTATATAAATTTTTGAAGTTATTACACTGCTGGCCACCGTAAATGCAACACCCTGAAGGAAGCATCCGAATCAAGTGAAATTTACACCATGGGTTTGCAGCGATGAGATATGCAACTGATTAGAATTTCAGCGCAGATGCACATCACGCGTGCCTGTGGCGCCACCTCATAGCGCCATTTAAGGCTTGGCGATTTCGACGAGTGTACGTTCGGCACGTGTGTTTACCTTGTGGTTGTTTCACAAGACGATCAGTTATGCCTCGTAGACAACAGCGAACATCTTTTGATCAAGTATCCGAGTTCGACAGAGGAAGGATAGTGGCTTACCGAGATTGTGGATTATCATACAGAGAAATCGCTAGTCGTGTTGGACGAAACCAAACAACTGTAATGCGGATATGTGGCCGTTGGATGCAGGAGGGTACGACGGACCGACGTGGTCGATCGCATTCACCTCGGTGCACCACTGCACGTGCTGATAGGCAAATTGTGCGCATGGCAGTGACGGATCGCTCAGTGACATCCTGAACCATAGCACAGCACATTGCGTCTGTAACACATCATCCAGTGTCTGCGAGTACCATTCGACACTGTTTACAGCAGAGTGGTCTGTCCGCAAGATGTCCATTGCTTCATCTACCATTGACGCAGAACCACAGACGTCTCCGTCGCCAATGGTGTGATGACAGACGGATGTGGACGGCAGATGGAATGACGTTGTCTTTACTGACGAGGCACGCTTCTGTCTGCAGCACCACGATGGTCGAATTCGAGTGTGGAGACACCGTGGAGAGAGGATGCTGGACAGCTGCATTATGCACCGCCACACTGGTGTTGCACCGGGTATTATGGTATGGGGCGGTATTGGATATTACTCTCGCACGCCTCTAGTACGAATTGCCGGTACTTTAAATAGCCGGCACTACATATCCGAGGTGCTGGAGCCAGTTGTCCTTCCTTACCTTCAGGGCTTGGCCACAGCCATATTTCAACAGGATAATGTGCGACCACACGTGGCACGCATTGTCCAAAGGTTCTTCGTCAATAACCAGATTGAATTGCTTCCCTGGCCGGCTCGCTCTCCGGATCTTTCACCGATAGAAAACATGTGGTCCATGGTTGCTCAAAGAGTGACCCAGATTACATCCCCAGCTGCCACACCAGATGATCTTTGGCAACGTGTGGAAGCTGCTTGGGCTGCTGTACCCCAGGAACACATCCAACGTCTCTTTGACTCAATGCCGAGACGTGTGGCAGCGGTGATCTCCAACAATGGCGGCTACTCTGGCTACTGATTCTGGCAGGAACCACATGTCACAGACGTCTGTAAACGTAATCATTTGATACTTGGCCAACATGTTATCTACAAAATAAATTTTGTTGTGCTACCTCTTGTCTTTCTTGGTGTTGCATTTACGGTGGCCAGCAGTGTACTTGGCGCAGATGGTAGAGAATCAGATGTGGCTCATACTTTGTGTCACAGCTGGTATCTGTGTCACACAAAAAGTGCTATGTTGCAGAAGACGAGGTGTCACTCATAATGAGCTGCCAAATCAAGCCGAGCTGTAATCGAGAAACACAAATGGTGCAGCGTGATGGCGCTTAATGTGTCATTCTGTGAGCCTTGCACTAAGGAGCCATAACAATATAACCTCTGAGTTTAGCCACTCCATGACATCCTAACCCCGACAGAAAGTGTGAAGGCAAGGGGAACAGATGGTAATTGAGATACCATGACAGGGACAAGTCTGCTGACACATCTGGATAATGAGGGCAAATGACACCATCGCCAGTCATGATGACATTATGTTTAGCTTAAATATGAGGGTCATTTTAAAAGTTCTGCACACTGTAAGATAGAACTGAAGAAAATAATTTCATTTTATAAAATACCTTTACAGGCCTTTAACATAATGTCCATTCTTGCTTATGACAGATTCCCAGCATTTTGGCAACTTCTGTATTCCAGATAGGGGACCTTCATTGTTGAGCTATCTGATTAATAATAATAATAATAATAATAATAATAATAATAATAATAATCCCCGTGGAGGCCCGGGAAAAGAATAGGCCTCCGGTATGTTCTGCCAGTCGTAAAAGGCGACGAAAAGAACAAACCACTAATAGGGCTAACCCCCCTTTTAGTGTGATTAGTTGGTTCAGGACAGAACTAAAGAAGCCTCGGACAAGCGCCGTCATGGTCGGGGACGACGCTTGAACCCTATGCCCGCCCACAATGGTAATGACACTGCTAGCCAACTGGAAAATGATTTAAATCCAAATAGAGGTGTTTTGCAGGATATGCTTCCTGCAACCACCCTAGAAGGAAAACAAAGACAGAGGATGAGATGGTCAGATGAAGTTAATCGACACCTCATGTTCTGTTATTACCAAGCAACAAACCTAGGAACCAACACAACTGGATACAGATCACAAGTATACACAACATTTATTACCAGATACCCAGAATTAAAATTTTTAACAGAACAACGACTAGCTGATCAGATCCGTGTAATAATCAAAAATAACAGGATACCCCAGTCAGAATTAGAAAACATCAAACAAGAAGTACAACAAATACTGGAACAAAATAATGTGCAATCAGAAGAAGAAGAAAATACAGTAATGGACTCAAACATCCCAGAGCAAACAAACAAAGAACAACACGCACCAATTAAACAATCAGAGGAAAACGAAATCTTAAGACAGCCACCAGAACAAGCACAAATAGAACACGAAGTGACACAGATGCTAGATATAGAAGAAAAATTTCAGCTAACATATATAGAATACAAAGACACAAATACAGACATTAGACCATTCTTGCATAGACCACCAACTAACCCACAAGTCGAAACAACAATAAAAACTATCAACACAATCATACACAACAAAATAAATGAAAACACAACTATGGAAGAGTTACAACTACTGGTTTATATAGGAGCACTCACTACATTAAATATACACACTAGACAGAGATCAGAACCAACCAACACACAGAAGAAACCCACAAAACCAGCATGGCAACACAGGCTACAGATCAGAATAGAAAAACTGAGAAAAGACATCGGACAGCTAACACAATTTATAAGAAATGAAATCTCGGAAAAAAAACGAAAAAGGTTAGGTAAAATCTCACAACAAGAAGCGACAGAGCAATTAGACGAAAAGAAGCAGAAATTACAAGCATTAGCCAAACGACTCAGAAGATACAAAAAAAGTGAAAATAGAAGGAAACAAAACAAAACATTCAACACAAACCAAAAGAAATTTTACCAGACAATAGATAACACACACATTAAAATAAACAATCCACCAAACATAACAGACATGGAACACTTCTGGAGCAACATATGGTCAAACCCGGTACAACATAACAGGCATGCACGGTGGATACAAACAGAAACAGACACATACAAGATGATACCACAAATGCCTGAAGTGAAAATTTTGCAACATGAAGTCACCCAAGCAATTAATTCTACTCACAATTGGAAAGCCCCTGGAAATGATAAAATAGCAAATTTCTGGTTAAAGAAGTTCACCTCAACACATTCACATCTAACTAAATTATTTAACAGTTACATTGCAGACCCATACACATTCCCTGATACACTTACACATGGAATAACTTATCTGAAACCTAAAGATCAAGCAGACACAGCGAACCCAGCTAAATATCGCCCCATAACATGCCTACCAACAATATACAAAATATTAACTTCAATCATTAAACAGAAATTAATGACACATACAACACAAAACAAAATTATAAATGAAGAACAAAAAGGCTGTTGCAAAGGAGCACGAGGATGTAAAGAGCAACTGATAATAGATGCAGAGGTGACATATCAAGCTAAAACTAAACAAAGGTCGCTACACTACGCATACATTGATTACCAAAAAGCTTTTGATAGTGTACCCCACTCATGGTTACTACAAATATTGGAAATATACAAAATAGATCCTAAATTGATACAGTTCCTAAACATAGTAATGAAAAATTGGAAAACCACACTTAATATCCAAATAAATTCAAATAATATCACATCACAGCCAATACAGATTAAGCGTGGAATATACCAAGGAGACTCATTAAGTCCTTTCTGGTTCTGCCTTGCTCTGAACCCACTATCCAACATGCTAAATAATACAAATTATGGATACAATATTACTGGAACATACCCACACAAAATCACACATTTGCTATACATGGATGATCTAAAACTACTGGCAGCAACAAATCAACAACTCAACCAATTACTAAAGATAACAGAAGTATTCAGCAATGATATAAGTATGGCTTTTGGAACAGACAAATGTAAGAAAAATAGCATAGTCAAGGGAAAACACACTAAACAAGAAGATTACATATTGGATAACCACAGCGACTGCATAGAAGCGATGGAAAAAACAGATGCCTATAAATATCTAGGATACAGACAAAAAATAGGAATAGATAATACAAATATTAAAGAAGAACTAAAAGAAAAATATAGACAAAGACTAACAAAAATACTGAAAACAGAATTGACAGCAAGAAACAAGACAAAAGCTATAAATACTTATGCCATACCAATATTGACCTACTCATTTGGAGTAGTGAAATGGAGTAACACAGACCTAGAAGCACTCAATACACTTACACGCTCACAATGCCACAAATATAGAATACATCACATACATTCAGCAACAGAAAGATTCACATTAAGCAGAAAGGAAGGAGGAAGGGGATTTATCGATATAAAAAACCTACATTATGGACAGGTAGACAATTTAAGAAAATTCTTTATAGAACGAGCAGAAACTAGCAAAATACACAAAGCAATCACTCATATAAATACATCGGCTACACCACTACAATTTCATAACCACCTCTACAACCCTTTAGACCACATAACATCAACAGATACGAAGAAAGTAAATTGGAAAAAGAAAACACTTCATGGCAAGCACCCGTATCATCTAACACAGCCACACATCGATCAAGACGCATCCAACACATGGCTAAGAAAAGGCAATATATACAGTGAGACAGAAGGATTCATGATTGCAATACAGGATCAAACAATAAACACCAGGTATTACAGCAAGCATATTATTAAAGATCCTAATACCACAACAGATAAATGCAGACTTTGTAAACAACAAATAGAAACAGTAGATCACATCACAAGCGGATGTACAATACTAGCAAATACAGAATACCCCAGAAGACATGACAATGTCGCAAAAATAATACATCAACAGCTTGCCTTACAACATAAACTTATAAAACAACACGTTCCTACATACAAGTATGCACCACAAAATGTACTGGAGAATGATGAATACAAATTATACTGGAACAGAACCATTATAACAGATAAAACAACGCCACATAACAAACCTGACATCATACTCACCAATAAAAAGAAGAAATTAACACAATTAATCGAAATATCCATACCCAATACAACAAATGTACAAAAGAAAACAGGAGAAAAAATTGAAAAATACATCCAACTGGCTGAGGAAGTCAAAGACATGTGGCATCAGGATAAAGTTGACATCATACCAATTATACTATCAACTACAGGAGTCATACCACACAATATCCACCAATACATCAATGCAATACAGCTACATCCAAACATATATATACAATTACAGAAATCCGTAATTATTGATACATGTTCAATTACCCGAAAGTTCCTAAATGCAATATAACATGTACCGTACAGCAAAAAGGAAGTGACGCTTGATAAAGGTCCGCGTCACTCCATTCTTAACCAGACTTCTAAAAAGTCTGAGAAAGTAATCAAATAATAATAATAATAATAATAGCTTTATTCAACATCGAATGGTACACTGCACATGTGCAAAGAAACAGTAATGATTAAAGTTATTTGTACAATACACAGGACACATTCTTCTGAATATGTCATTAATTTACAACAAAATTACAATAAGATGTTTACTGATTTCTATTCACATAATTTCACAAAGAATTTGTTGTTTTTCATATAAGTATGGTACTCGTATAATGTGTAGAAAGGGTGTTTTACTAAAAATTTCTTAAGCTGGTGTTTCAGTTTAATTGTAGGAAGAGCCATGACTGCACTAGGCAGCACATTAGCTAATTTTATACCTGTGTACTGAGGCCCCTTTTTGTAAAGTGCTGTTCTGTGGCTGCCAATGTAAAATCTTTCTTTATTTCTAGTATTGTACTGGTGGAAATCTGAATAAGTGTTTGGGCGCAGTCTTTTCACTAGCAATGTGGCTATTAGAATGTATGTGTTTATAACAGTTAACAACCCTGTTTTTGGAAACAAGTTGCGACAAGATTCCCTATATTTTGCTCCACAGATTATTCTCACACCCCTTGTTTGAAGAATGAGTAGCTTATCTAGATTAGCTTTGGTTGTTGCCCCCCAAAATTTCAATACTGTAGTTCAAGTGAGAGGAGAAAAGAGCATGGTATGCAGTCTTCAGGACTACAGTGTCTTTACAAAACTTGCTAATAGTACTGATTGCAAATATATTTTTTGACAACTTAGTTGCTAGTGAGTCAATGTGTGTGCCACATTTCAGGTTGCTCTGGATTGTTACGCCAAGGAATTTTACACTAGACTCTTTCTTTACCAATTCGTTGCCAATGTATAATTTAATTTCATTATTCAAACTACTTTTGTTAAACTCCATCAAACATGTTTTACTGGTGCTTACATTTAAGTGGCTTTCATTAAAAAACTGAACAATTTTTTGTCACATTATTACACTCAGCCTCTAGTTCATTACATTATTCCTTTTTACACACAGTGGGCATGTCATTGGCATACAGAACAATTTTGGAATTTATAGTACAGTATTTAATATCATTTACATAGATTAAGAACGGAAGGGGGTCCAACATCGAGCCCTGGAGCACGCCATATTTTATGCAAGTGATCTCTGATTTGTAGACACCACTTTCTGTTTTAAGCAGAACAAATTGTTTTCTATTGCTCATATAACACTTTATTAGGTCATAAGCAGCGCCTCTAATGCCCATGTTCCATACCTTATCTAATAGGATGTCAACATTCACACAATCAAAGGCTTTTCCCAGATCTAGATATACACCTGCCACATGTTCCTTGCTTTCGATAGCCCCTAACACTTCTTCAATTAGATGAGCAGCTGCAGTGATAGTTGATTTACCTTTTAGGAATCCATTTTGATTTTCAAACATCAGCTTGTGTTTGTTAAGAAAGTTTATAATCCTATTGTATATAACTTTCTCAACTATTTTGGAAAAGACAGGAAGGATTGAGACTGGTCTGTAGTTCTCTATTTTGTTGTTGTCACCTTTTTTTAAAAAATGGGTGTTACCTGTGCTATTTTTAGTCTGTCTGGAAAGGTGCCTGATTCTATTATATCGTTGACTGCTACAGACAGAGGTACAGAGACATTTTGGCTAAAGGTTTTTAAAATATTAATATTTCAGACATCATGCCCAGCTGAATTAGAGGGTTTTAGAGAGCTAATGATGTTCATTATTTCTGCACAGTTTTTGGGGGCTAGATAAACACTATGATCACATGTATTACCTTTAAAACTGTAGTGCATGTTTTTATGTTTGTCATTTATGGCTTCCCCTATGGAAGAAAAATATTCATTAAAATATTTACAATTTCCAGTTGGTCTTTTATGAGCATGCCATTGTGGTTAATAGTAAAGTCCATACAGGATTTGTCATTGCAGGTTCTAAAACTGTTTATGACTGCCCAGATGCCAGTAGTTATGTTGTGTGAGTTTTGAAGCTTATTTGCAACATAGTTGCTCCTGGTCTGTGTGAGTAAGTCCTTATAGTGTGCTTGATATATTTTGAAGGCTTCCTTTAGCTCAGGAATCTCTCTATTATTCAGCATTGCACTGTGGAGTAGTTTTAATTTTTCCCTAGCTTCAGTGACATTACTATTTACCCAGATATTTTTGTTTATATTTTTTGTTTGTTTCATTTTTGTGATTACAACTGGGCATGTGGTATCAAAGCAGTAATAGGAGTCAGCAGAAAAGCTATCATATGAAAATCTATTATTTTCAAACCATTTTTTATGTGCTAGCATGCAGTTTATGTTGTCATTATACATTATTCTTTTAGTTACAAACTGTTGCTTTGTGGTGACCTTGGGGGGCTCATGGAGCTCCAATTTAAGCTGTACTGCATGGTGATCTGAAATGGCTAGTTTTAAAAGAGATGCACTCTGGGATAGGTGGGTCATGTTTACCACAGATTTGTTCCTTCAGTTTGGGAAACAAATCTAAATCTGGTGGGCTCATACCAGGGCATTAGCAAACAAATGAAGACATCAGCTGCATGCATGTCAAGCCCTCTTTGACAAATTTTTGCTCGCAAAACATTTTGCAGAAATAGTTTGTTGTTTGTGCCTATTACAGACATCCTCTGAGGCACTCTTTTGTAGCTATGACTCCATTAATGTCATACGTGAAGATCATTGATTGTTGGTGACAGAATTTTTTCAGGCATGAAGAGTTGGGACTTTTCCATTGTGACAACTGAGACCAGTTCCGGCTCAAAATCTCATAACTAGCTTTTGTGAAGTGCAACAATCCTTTTCAGAAACTATTCTTCTTCTGTTTAATAATGTTGAAGCAATTCTTCTGTGATTCTTTTGTGATCTGCTTTCCGCTCTTCACTAGGTCATGAGGAATCCATCTGGCAGCAAATTTCCTCGTCTTTAACTTTTCACTTATGATTCTGTAAACTGAAGTGACAGGTATTCTGACTTCAAATACAGTTTCTGCACATGTTTTTCATTAACCCTCTCTCAAAATCTCATTGCCAATAAGCTGAGAAGTGTAGCCTGTTGCAGTTGATGGCCTTCCGCTTCCTATGTTGTCCTCAGTCCCTAGCCAGCTTTCATGGAAATGAGCAGATCACCATAATAATGTGCTATGATCCACTATACTATTCTGACACACCTCTCTCAAAGTGTAAATTTCCATTGGGTTGTTTACTCATAGGGATTCAGTTCTGGTGTAGGAGCACTGATCACTATGTGTAATCCAACCTGACTCAGTTTTAGCTTCCATTTAAAAACTGTATTACTCCACAACACAGCCATGCAAACCAGAAAAGACATATATGACTGTCATGCCTAAAGTATCACTCGCAACTGACATGAATTTCAACTTGATCACACCACCACCATGGTAACACATGCAAAATGTACAGGAGTTTTGAAATAACTATTGTTCTACCATTTCTGAAGCCTCAGCCTCAATGTCTGATAATCCTGTTAGCATCTCTGATTCTGACAGAATGACAGTCTCGCTAGTTACAAGATAACTTGACTGGCGAATCTTAATTTGCTGCCTGGTGCCGAGAGAAGACTTCGCCTCCTAGGCCACAGCCAGCCAACTATAGTAGGACTTAACTGCTGCAAGCTGCCACTACTGTTTGGTTGCCTCTGTGATTGAAGAAGATGTGGATGAGCGTGGGCCTTTCCTTGGTGAAGGACCATACTGAGTGACTGTAAACTATCATCTACAATCCCTTGGGTGAGAAACATCAGAACCACCACCCTGGCTGTATGTAGTACAGCCTTCATGTCTGTACGCTGTGGTGCTGATTTGACTCTTGGGCTTCCCCTTCATGACACCTGCCATCCGTAATATGCTGTTGGCACTTGCACATGTTCCTCTTCTACAGTGCTCGTGTAGGCCACACTAGCTACCAGTGAGCTGTTGCAGGCTTGCACCTATAGACTCCAGCCCCAGCCACCTGCATGACATCACTGTTGTGTCCTGGCCTGCACAGCTGGCACAGCCAACAAGGTTGCTGTCTCTGTATTCCTTATTACACTTGAGTGTGCAATCAGCAGACCTATCACCGTGCTGGAGAAGACAGTCTGCACTGTAAATTCACCGGTAATAAATCAGATTTCAGGCACTGCTGTTTCACTGATGCCTTAGGACATATGACAGCCATCCACTCCAGCTTCCGAGAGCTTGGCTTCCTACTCCAGTAGCATCATCACCTCACCTGCTCTACTTCCATGCGCATTACAAATCGTGGTGCAAGGGGTGACTGCTACAACTGGTGTGCAGAAGTGGACCTTACAACCACTCCATCACATCTACAACCCACTACAACTGGTGTCAGAAGTGGCTGCAACAGGTGAAGAAGTGAGCCTCTTATCACACTGCTACAACTGGTAATCAGCAATCGTGTTCATCTGGCAGTCAACATTTTGTACCATGCAGGGCAGTGAGAGAGAAGCAATCTGTGTACCCTGTAACTGGCCAGTTTCATTGTGCATTTCATTGGCCACAGTGGATTGTAGGGATGTTCATTTTAATCTGAAGGTAACACTTGTACAACCATGTGAACCTTCTGACTTACCCGCTTTTAAAGGTAACTGTCATGAGTCATAGTTAACAGCTGTCAGGTGTGCATTTTGCTGTAGCCTGTGCCAGCCATATGTTCCACCTGTCGATGTTGAAGTTAATCAGCATGGGATTGTAGTGTGTGTAGGTGGACTATGATATGGTATAAGAACTAGGGTACCTCACTGCGTATTGTGTAGTCTGTAGAGTGAACCTGGTATCCTTCCCTTTTGTTTTGTATATTTCTGTTTTATCTGGACAGTACAAGAGTATGCAAGATGCCAGTAGAAACACCACTTGTACAAATGATCTTCTAGCCCCTATGATGTGGCAGATTCTTAGGTTACCGTCAGCACTTGAACAGAAACCTAGAGAATTAGAATTAGAGAGAGGTAGCGTGAGAAGCAACAAATATTATGACATATTGGCGAAGTTAAGGTTATACCAAATGTACCCTCTCTTTCTGTCGATTTTCAGTAGCAAATTTGATATTGCCTTTTTCTGGCAAGGCAACAGAGGATGTAAGTGCATTTCTCATAGATGTGTCTACTGCGGCCAAGTTGACCTGGTGGTCTGACAGAATTTGCCTTCGTATGATCATGTTGTGGTTGACTGGAGAGGCTGAAGCATATGTTATTTACCTCGTGGCCTTGCAGGATGTGCAAACTTCAAACAACTTTCTGAGAGGTTACAACAGCAGTATCACAAGCAGAACAGTACTCACTTTTTCAAAGAGAAGTTGAATACACTGACTCAGAAACCTAATGAGTCCATTCAATATTTCTCCAAAAAGTCAACCTTCAAATATACAAGCTAATGCGCAATGAGGAAGCCAGTAAAGGACAATGCCAAGAACAGGGCTCTTTGCATATTTTTGTGTGGCATTCCCATAGAAATGACATGCAGGGCTAAAATAGAGAATGCATCTCATTTGGCCGCAGCTGTCAGGATTGCCACACAACTGGAAGAGATAGATATAGCAACTAGGGGGTGTGGTGACTGCTGAGTGTTTGCTTCAGTAATAAAGTGTCACAGATGTGGGCATGAGGGCCATATCCAACAATGTTGTCAGCAGACAGAATGCTACAAGTGTGGATGAGTCATTCACAAAGCACGGGAGTGCAGGAATAATAAATGGGTAAGTCGGCATCAACAAAAACATTCATTAAACGCAAACAGGAATGTGTCAGTCATCTGAAAACTGTCCCAATAAAGTGTAGTACTGCATGAGTGGATGCAGAGATGGAATGCTGCCTGTAAAGTTTCGTTGGAGAAAAGGAAATAGGTATTTGGTAGATACAGGGGCACATGTACTGGTTGTCATACTAGCTTTGTGGGTAGGAAGAGACTAGGGTCTCTGTGTTACAGGTTATGTGGAGTCAATAATGATGATAATAAGTTCACTGGGGATGACACTGCTCAAGTTTAACATTGGGTCTAAGATTTTTTCTGAGCACATGGAGGTGTTGCCACAGGTTGGTGGGTATTCTGCAGTTCTCGGGCTTGATTTTCTTACTAAACTTAATGCTAAATCGATCTTTTGTGGCATACAGTTCAGCTTGGAGGGACATGTTTTCTGCTGGGTAATACCGCTCAAGTGAGGCAATGTTGCATGTCACAGGGTTACCAATCATGAAGGTGTGGTCATCTGTACTGTGTACATGCACATTAAAATTGTATTCCCATGATAATGTTCCATCAAGTACAGCAAAATTAGTTTGGGTCTCTATTGGTGCAGACCTACCACAGGAAATGTTAAGGTGTAGTTGAGCACTTGAAAATAGTAAACATTTGGAAATGATGCTCTGTTCTGCATGAAGAAGTGTAGCACACATAACTAATGTGAATGTACAGTTTCGCCTAGACAATTTTGGTATGGACGATGCAAGTCTACTGAAGGGCTTAATGATCACCGCATTGGATATTCTGGATGGGGAGTATATAGACAGGTCATGCACTGATGACAGTCACAAGTATACCGTCAATGATTCTGCATTATGAGACAAAGTGGGTCATACGTGTGGCAGTGACCAGATGGATTTGTTTAATGCACATGTCTGTTACCCATGATCTCGATTACCCAACACTGAATGTCAACAACGAATAATGCTCCAGTTTATAGGAAACCATATGATAACTCAGTGATTAGACCTTGGTGCCGGCAAGGGGCGGGGGGGGGGGGGGGGGGGGTGAGCATCCATGGCCATGGTTGTGGTTGCAACTATAGGTACTTGAATCCTTGCACCACCACTGTTACCTGTCCCATGGAGACACTTGATAACTTTAGCAGACAGATACAAATAAATTCTTTTCCAGAATGGATTTATAGAGCAGTTACTACCAGGCGGAAATAGTGCCAGAGCACAGACATAAAACAGCCTTTATGGTCCCGGGGAGTTATTTTCAATATTCCAGGATGCCATTTGGGATTAAAAATGTGTCAGCTACATTCCAAAGATCGCTAAATAGGGTTTTGTGTGGTGTACAACCTAAAAAATGCATGGTAAATCTCAGTGAGTTTGTAGTTTATCAGACGATATGAACGAACATGTTAAACTGCTGGAGGAAGTATTTAGTAAACTGTGGACAGCACATCTTTTGCTAAGTATTGAAAAATGTAATTTTGCAAAGACTCAAGTCAAGTATTTGGGTCATGTCATTAGTGAACAGGGTGTATGGACCGATCATTGCCTGTTAACAGTTTCTGAATTTTTAACCCGTCAAGCACTGAAACAGTTATAATCTTTTCTGGGCCTCTGTAACTGTTATCAAAAATTCATTGAAAACTTGGCACAGATGATGATGAAGAGCATTCTGTAGTGTACACTTCTTGACAGCTAAACAAAGCAGAACGCAATTACTGTACCACAGAGAAGGAAATGTTGAAAGTGATCTACGAGACCACTTACTTTTGATGTTACCTGTATTGGTGGAAATTCAGTGTTGTGAAAGACCACACTTCGCTCAAATGGCTATTTTTGAAAGATCCCTCTAGCAGGTTGACAAGGTGAACACTTAGTTTGACTACAAAGTCGTACATAAACCTGGGAAGAAACATGCAGACTTTGAGCTGCATGGTCACAGTGCTACAACAACAGGCATGTGACAATGTGTTGTCAGGTCATGGTAGTCAAATAGTGACAGATAGAAAGGTGCCAAAAAGTTTTGGTGGTGGATGAGATAATGTGACGTGCATCAGTAAGTTTGAAACTGTATACCATGCACTCAAGAGGCTGATCTTGGCCATAAAAAATTTCCTCTTTGAAGGTTGCCAGAGGCATCAAAACATTTTGAAATAATAGGGCTTGATATTTTGGATCCATTTAACAGAATTCCAACTGGTAATAAGTGTATAATGGTGATAATTGATAATTTTTCCAGTTTATATCTATGAGAACAATTCCTGACTAGCAGGTCACTGTGGTTGCTTTGGCATTAGCGAATAACTGGATTCTTAAGTTTGACGTACCAGAAACTTCACTGACTGATAAACGTATCTGTTCAGATGAAACACCTGTCCCATGTACTTCATGTTCACAAGTTACAGACAAATCACTTCCTCCCACAGGCAAACAGAATATTCATAGAACAGTCTCAAAGATGATGAGTTATTATGTTAACAGCCAACATACAGACTAGGACACACATCTCCAATTTGTGATCGGCATGTACAATTCCAAGGTGCTTACTAGTACTAGTCTCTCACTGTATGAGGTTGTCTACAGAAGTAAAATGCCATCTCCCTCAACTTGTTGCAACCTAAGTTAGGGTCTGCCATTGAGTCAGCAAAAAGAGTTTGTGAAAATGGCTGCGAAGTTTGGCAAAGGGTCAGACAAGCAAATACAAAAGCCCTGGGAAGATAAGAACATATGGTACCAAATGTGAGTCAATTGATACATTTAAGACTCAGCCAAAGGGTATTGGTTACCAGTCCTTACACACTGAAAAGGAAAACCAAAATATTTCTGATGAAATATAATGGTCCATATCAAATCAATTATGACCTTGCTGGTCAATGTTAAGGTCAATTTACCAACTGAAACTTCCATTGTACATATCAGGAGAGTAAAACTGTTTGATGGTTCAGTCAATTCCGTACCATAAATTCCAGTATCTGTGCCACAGCAGAGCAGAAAACCAAGGAAGTTTAAGAGAACACACCACCCAGCACTTGTGCTGTGCACAAGGCACAATACACACTGAGGTTGCGCAACCTATAGTTCATAATTAAGTTTTGTTACTGTGTACTTTCCTTATTGTATTATTTTTTCATTTTGTACTGTTTTACCATTGAACTCCGAAGTTTGTTTTACAAGCAACCAGGTGTCTTGTTGACAGATCACTACTTGATGCTGGAACTAAATGTCAAGGTATGGAAAGTTGGGAAAGAGATCCATAGACTACAACACAGATTCAAAGAGTTATGTGAAGAAGCATAGAAAGGAGTCTTTTTCTAAGAAACTGGTGATGAGTGTCAAGAATGGGAAATGTCTTATTAGAAGCTAGGAGGATAGGTGTTGCAGTTAATAGATGTTGTGCCACTATCAACAGTTCAGGGGAAAAGGGGTGGATCAAGGCAGGAGGGAACTTGTCAAAAACCTTCCTGAGCAAATGAATAGGATGTTGGGGAACTTAATGCGATGATAGGTCATGTGCAAGGTATGGTAGGAAGTATTAATACTGTGGCACACCACACAATGCATGAATTTGGAGCAAAATATGTTAAACAATACTAAAGTAATATGGATGATAGCAGTAGAACTCGCAGAGTGCGTACGTAATATGGTAGCAACAACAAATAACTGTTTGGCAGTTTGTCAGAAACAATTAACATTAGATGAAAAAATGATTGTCACTAGACTACTACACATACTGGCAGACAACATTAATGAAGCAAGATGTCCAGTAGCAGGAATGCGAGAAACAGTACATTGTGAGTGCACAGACAGTTAAGTTCAGAATTGTTGCCACCACAGTAGTCTTTTAAAGGCTTACACCAAGCACAGAACTTCCCAGCAGAGTTTCAGGCTATAGTTCAGTTAACATGAGAGACTATAGCACTCCTCTATCATGCAGCAACTGTCGAAGACAGATAAAACAATACTGCTTGTATCAATCTGATTCACTGTAGCAGGTAGACATGCATATTATTATTGTTACAGCATCCACCCACACCTGGTGAAATGGAAAATCATGAATCAGTGGGTGCAACTACGAACTAAGGAAGTGTTGGTGATCTTGGACCAAGAGGATGCAGATGCTCCTATGACATTAGAGAAACTGCAAAGGTGTAGAACAGAAAGCATTACCATTTGTCTGACCAGAATAGTCCAAATGGATGCGCAGTTGTGAGATGTTCAGTTGCTTTCAGGTAAACTTGACACAATAGCATTCCACAGGGATGTCCTGGAAGCTGAGCCACATTTTCAGGAAGTCGCTATCCACTGCATTTTCTCAGTCTTTATAATGTAGACTTTAATCATGAACTGTTATGAAGATGGGAAACCTAGAGTCATGGAAAGAATGAAACATCATGACAGCAGTATCTCCATCAATGGCATGATTTGTGATATAGCTGGAGCTAATTATTGGTTACCCGCAACCATTACTAGTACAACCATGATCAAGGTATCAACGCTAAGTTGTACTGGTCAGAGAAGAATTTTAATATCCTACCTACACAAAATCTAACCTTTCTTAATGACGCTTTTAATCTGGAACACCTACAGTCAATAGGTTATCTGACTGCATCAGTAAAGGGGTGCATTACTAGAGAACAGATGTTTGAACATATTGAACAGTTCCAGGAAAAACAACATCAGACAATCATCACTGTAAGTTTTCTACTACTAGCATACTTCCAGGAAAAACAATATCCGATGATCATCACTATAAGTTTTTTACTACTAACATACCTGTGTTTCTTATAGCAACTTATATACTCTAACTATGGTTGAGGCGTAAAGCTGACAATCCTCTGGGCCTGCCTTTGCACCATATCCCTACAGAACAGTTTGACGCCATAATTAAGAAGTAGGAACTGAAACCGATAGTATCAATACCTGTAATTAAATTATAGCAAGTAGAATGAAACAGATCTTAATTGTATTAGAGAGTAAAACCTAGATTTAAGTGGGAACAAGTAATGTAACTCACTCTCATGAGATATTAACAGAGCTTGAATGGTATAATCTAGTGTCACATAAGCTAAGTAAAATACAGTTGTTATGGGTAGACCAAAGTAAAATTCTGGATGAATTACTTGAAGAAGGTAGAGTTGTTGCACAGCAAATTCAATTCATGAGTGTGCAAATAAATTTTTAGATTTTTTATTTGGTGCTGATGGCAGAGAATCAGATCCAGCTGATACAGTGTGATTCAACCAGTGGTATGTTGCAGAAGGCACGGCCCCACTCGTTATACAGTGCTACATTGAGCCAGGCCATAATCAAGAAGTGCAAATGATGCAGTATCACAGCAACTAATGTGTCATTCTACGAGTCATGCATTACAGAGCCATAACAATATGGCTTCTGAGCTCAGTCACTCCACAGCATCCTAAAACTGACAAAGTGCAAAGGCAAGGCCACCCATTTGTCTTCTATTGCATTTCTTTCCTCTGTTTCAGCCCAATATTGCTGAATGCTCCCTCTGAAACTCAAAAAGTTCTGGATCCTTCAGTTTATCCTGGTCCCATCTCAAAGTCCTATCTTTTTGTAATTTTTTCAGTTTTTATTTGTAGTTCATAAGCAATAAATTATGATCAGAGTTCACATCTACCCTTAACAATGTCTTAAAGTTTAAAATCTGGTTCTGAAATCACTGACTTAGCAGTATATAATCAAGCTGAAATCTTCCAGTGCTGTCACGTCTCTTCTACGCATATAATCTTCCTTCATGATTCTTAGGCCAATAGTTTGGTTATACATTTGACTAAGTCACTTGAATTGCTGCCCTCTCTGGAGGTATTTGTCCCTGAGCAACAATAGTCAGTAGGCCATCCCTCCAAGGGCACATAACAATAGACTTGCTGTGGCAATGGTGAGAACAAGGTATGATGAATGGACCCTTGGTTGGTTGGCTGTCCATAACTCATGACCATTCACCATGTAAAAGAGCAATTACATATATTTTGACATATAAATATTAACCTAATTAATAGTAACAAGTGATTATCTCAACGCATTCATCACAATCCAAATGGATCTGACTCTTTATCCAGTCTTCCTGAATTCATAGTCCTCCAGTACATTTATGTTTTATATTTTTGTCTGCAGACACTAACATTTTGGTCCCACCAGGCCAGATTGAGACGGATTCAGTGAAGTAAGTTCAGTGGCAGCCACCCATCAGTGGAATGGCAGTGACAAGTTTCAACAAAGCAACAAGGAGATGATGCTAACAGCATCAATACGACGTACAGTATCTAAATGTTAAGTGCTTGGTGTGGCTATCCTGATACCTGTAATTCCTAATCATTGTAACTGCAGCTTCTGCTGTTGCCTGCCACTACTAGATTTCCATGGTGGACAAAATGTCAAGAAAGAAACTTGTAATAACGTACTTGTTGGTGAAAGCAAGCCTCATGTAATTGTTAAAGTTTGTAAATGAATGTGACATAACAGGCAAATTGGTCACTTTGGATATGTGGAGATTCATGCTGAGGACAGACAAACCTTTGAAAATATAGTTTTCATCGTGCTAACACAGCTGACAAGGTTTTGTCAGATGCTGGGTCTGCCTTGAATGCATCAAAATGTAGCCTGAAGCTGCCCATCATAAAACTGCCATAATTTGAGAGTGATGTAATACAGTCATGGCATTTTTACAATACATTTGTGAGTCTCATTGTAAATAATGAGGAATTAGAGGACATTGCTAAGTACCATCATTTGCTGAGTCCAATAACAGGTGAAGCACACAATATAATTGGTCATGTTCCAGTGACTAAGATTAACTTTAAGGTAGCCTCTGATTTGTTTGTAACAGATGCAACAATCCTCAACTGACTGCATTGGCATGCTTAAAGAAACTTCTAATGCTGTTGGCAATGACAAAGACATAATGCTATCGGCAATGACAAAGACATGTGCACGTGAACTTTTTGAACTACTGAATGAGGCTACAAGCAACATGCACGTGCTGATGGCATTACAGGTAGATGTCTCTTTGCAAGACATAATTACGTCACAACTCCTTATAGAAAGGGTTCGTCTATAAGAGAAGAGTTTGAGGCCAGTCCGAGTTCAACAGCGTTACAACATTTAAAGAAACTTGTGCTTTTCTTGAAAATAAATGCAAATCTTTAGAAAGTGTCAAGCTATGTAATGGCAAACCTATTAATAAACTTCTGAATGCATCCAACATCAAGCATTTTTGGCATTCAAAACAGACATATGTTGCTACCTGTAGCTCATGAGTTATGTGCTACCAGTCTTATGCGTTGCCCAAGTGTGGCAAATTTGAAGGTGCCACATGTAGCGAATATGAAGCTGTTGTAATGTGCAACAACTTTTGCTGTTGTGATGGTGTGGCCACAGTTGCCTTAGACTGTAGTCATGTGTGTGTGTGTGTGTGTGTGTGTGTGTGTGTGTGTGTGTGATCTGTTTTTGACGAAGGCCTTATGGGCGAAAAGTGTTATTTGGAACAGTCTTTTTATTGTGCCTATCTGTGACTCAGCATCTCCACTATATTGTGAGTAGCAACTTTCCTTTTCATAATATTGTTACATTCCATCCTGGATTTTCCATTGTTTGATTTTTGCCCGACAGCTTTTCTTCGATCTTAACCCAGTGCTTTTTCCTTTGTTACTATTTTCTTAAGCATAACTATACTCAATGTCCATCCTTCTGTCTCTTCTTTCCTGTGCTTCTCTTGCACCCTTACAAATCCTGCCGCGAGCTCTGCCTATGAGCCACTCTGTATTAACTGTCTCAGCCACGCACAACAGACGGCTACAAGACCACACTGATTGTTGGTTCAGCATCCTATGTCCCACATTACTCCTGCCGATACATTAATCATATACCTTTTAATTGATCACTCTCCCTGCATCACTCTCCCATATTTTCGTGTGTTATTTCCCACACATTTCTGGTATCACACGATCTTGTATCTCATCCTATGAACCCCTCCCCATCCTCCACTCTCTCACTGTTCTATCCCAGTTTGCACCCACTAATTCCACCTCGTCCAGTCACATCTGCCGTCCCCCTTTTTCATCCTTATCCACCCACTGCTACCATGATTATTATTATTATTATTATTATTATTATTTATTATTATTTTATGATTTATATATTTTCTTTGATCTCATTGTGACTTCACGCCAAGTCACTATTGTCGACTTCCTCAGATTTAATCTTGTTTCCCCCTTTTTGCATCCATTTCATCCATCTCATGAATTTTCCCATGTATTTCTGTGTTTTGTTGCAAATTTTTTCATACATATTTCTATATTATTTACATAATTTTTTGCTCCTTGCTCCTTTTATAAACTTTAATAGATACATTTCCTTTCAGTGTACACATAGTACCCACTGAAAACTATGTTGCCACCACCAAAATAATTACAGAAACTCCATCATGATTCACCACTGGAAGATGAAAATTTTGATTGACTGCTTCCCTTGTTTTCTGAGTACATGCTATACTATGGTATAAAACATGGTATAGTATGGGACAACATACAGATATACTTGGTGAGCCACATTATATTTCCATTTGGTCATAGTCTAGGTTTTGTGCTCCTTGCAGCACTGAATCTCCTTCCTTGCATTCACCTGGAGTATGAGATGTTTCACCACTGTACCCCTACCACAAATATTATGTTTATGCTGTTCACAGTAGCCTACATTGTTTTCATTCATAGTGTTTTCTGTAGGTGCATATCATATTCAGCCATGACAATTGTGGCATAGTTCTTCTTATTACAAGTCACAATTGTCTGTCTCTATCAGTAACTTTAATTTTTCCTACACTAAGATGCTCACTAAACAAACATTTTTGATGATCTCTTTGTGCCACCAGCGAAAATAGTAACTCTGGACACTGACAGTTTGTCATCATTGCAATACTGAAAGCCATGATGTAGGTGCAGATAAATACACTACCAGAATGATCACAGAATACTTCCATAGGTGTTACAGTACAAATCAGAATACTAAAGTTCTGAAACCAGGTGAGTTGATGATCTGATGCCAGGGTGATATAGACTGTGATGTGTTTTTTCTTGTACAGGGCTGATTTTAAGTGATTGGTGTATTGTGAGATGCCAAGTCTTTACTTATGCCCTGTAAAAACAGGTACCTTCTTTTCTGAATTTCCCAGTTGCCATTTTGTTTTCTCTTGATGTTGTGGTACTGCCATGCAGTGCCACATATCTGACTGCTGACTTCTTTTCTGACTGCAGAGGGGTGATGGATATAAGAGAGCTACTATATTTAAACAACTCACTGAAAATCACAAAATATGGTTTCTGTAATTCTTCTGTATTCAAATAATTTCTCAACTCTCTACAACTGATAATTAACAAAGCTTTTCAGACAACACGTTCATACATGATGCTTCAGTGCTTGACCAACACCATAACTTTATACTTAACTCGAGCTAGCCTAGCCTAGAATCAATATAACAACATTCATTTTTCTTTATTGCTCGACTTTTCTCATCAGGCCCCTTCCTTCTTTAGTATCCATGGCACCCCCAGAGCACAACTGCAAAATGCAAGTGATCTTCACTGGTCAGTCCAAATAACACATCTGTCATTGGTTTCTGTGCTGCGTCCACATTTTTCTTTCTCATACGTGCACATATATTCCATAAACCAAGGCGCAGTGGATGTTCTTTACTCTACTACTAATTAAAGTCACTTTCTCACAGGCACATCTTTCATTGGTCTAGTAAAAGGAAAGTGAGACATATTGCTATGCTTTATAGCAACATATACCACTATAGATTCCTCCACTAAGTTGAAAAAGTCTTGTAAAATAACTTATGCAACTAAAGACAGTGTGGCTTCTCTTATAAGCAATCCATAAATTAATTTCACTTTTATACTGAGGGCTCATGTGACCTAAATTCAGTGCATTCCTTGCAACATCAAAGTGGTACATACACTTGTCATCGATTTTCTTACATTAGTCAGCAAAACCATTTGGCTTCTGACCATGCAAAGATTTCTGTCTTTGTGTTTCAGAAAGATATTTAGAATCATAAAATTAAACTTAATTAAGCAACAGGCAGTTTCTCTTTCATTCCTCCAACTTTTACACTGTAAGATCATTTAAATAAAGTGGTTTGCTTGGTCACCAAGAGATTCTAAATTTACCTTGCTATATACCTTAAGGAGTCACATGTTGGCATGTCATCTTATCTTACTTTCCAAGTTTGCAAATCTCAGAATGGTTCTTGCTCAATCTGTAGGCAAGGAGGAAAAGTCTAAGGAATCAATTGAGTCCCAGTAAGTCAATGCTTTAACTATTTTGGTAAATACTTCCCTATCTTCATTTAGTTTACATTCCTAGTTTTGTATTTTTATATTCGTTGCATTCTCATGCTCCTTCATTCACTGTGTGTGTCATGTTGTACTGCCTTCATAAGGTAAGTGCTCCTTCATTCACTGTGTGTGTGTGTGTGTGTGTGTGTGTGTGTGTGTGTGTGTGTGTGTGTGTGTCTTTCTGTGTGAAAATTACTATTTCTAATATTGAATATTTCTCCTCAGCATAATGATCTTACTCAAAATCTGTCTAAAATATTATTTTCTTACTTCCGTATTTTCTTGTATCACAAATTTTTCTCAATCTGTTGTGATTTATGTGTTATATAAGTGGCTCTGAGCAACTCAGCTTGCATTAGTACATCACTTTGTAATTTCTTAACTTGTACCTCCTTCTGTCATAACACCCCCCCCCCCTTTTTAAGATGACATCACTAAAACCATTCAACCTACTGGAGAAAACAGAGTGTCTTAAAGAGAAAAAAAACTAGTCTGTGTCACTTTGTCATTTTTGTCATGCTGTCTTGCCCTTACCTGTGAAAACAAGGTGTCATTACCACAGCAATAGTAACATATGCATATGCATATAGAAAGACTTAGGCTAGAATTGATAATCCTAATGGAGAAAAAAGAAAAGGAAATGTAAGAATGAATCAGACATGGAAAATCCAGGCTGGACTGTAACAATATATAAATGTAAAAATAATTATGGTAGGATTGAGAAGAATTTGATTTGATAGACCCCCAGAGACAGATTCCCTTCCCACTCTCCACTCAAGGTCCTCTTTTTGCTACAGTTCTCGACTGTGATGCCAGAGGAAGAAGATAGTTAGCATTCCCTACAGAACAGACTGTCACAGCTTCACTGTTGCAGACCCTGAAAACTGATCCTAATGCATCCCTAAGGATAGCCAGTAGAGATATGGTAGCCATGCATCATTCATCATTTGGTTTTGCCATCTGTCCTGGTGTCTTTGTCAATCACCTTTGTTGGTCTTAACAACTTAGAAAAATATATTACTCATTCCAGTAGGTAACGTCCCCTATAAAACATGTACAAAATGCAACCTTTTTTTTTATATGAAAAGGAAAAATACAAAATCCAACATACAAAATATGTAAAAGCATTTGGATGATTAATGGAAAATCTCATATAAAGATGTGAAACAAATACTAACAAAGAGATAGAGGGGCTGGCCAGTACTTACCTCAGCTCAGTACAGCCTATAGATACACATAAAACAGAACTGAAAATTTACATTCCTAGCTTTCGGAACAAATGTTCCTTCATCAGGGAGGAGAGAGGGGAAAGAAAGGGAAGAAGGGAAAGGAGATTCAGTTACTCACAACCCAGGTTATGAAGCAACAGGAAAAGGAAAATGGGAGGGTAGCAAGGATGGAGGCATGGTTGTCAGAGGGAAGCCAAAGATATTCTACTGTAAGTACTGTGCCAGCTTCAAACCAAAGAGGATGCATACAGAAGTAAAGAGGTATATAGTATAAAGATAAACACAACTATGTAGGATGAAAAGATGCATGAATGGCTAAAGAGGAAAGGGAAAGAGGAGAAGACTGAAGAGTGAATGGGAGTGAGGTTGTTTAACGTAGGTTCAGTCCAGGGGGATGGCGGGATGAAAGGATGTGTTGGAGTGTAAGTTCCCATCTCCGCAGTTCAGAGGGACTGGTGTTGGGTGGGAGGAGCCAAATGGCACATATGGTGTAGCAGGTTCCTAGGTCCCTAGAATTATGCTGGAGGGCATGCTCCGCTACTGGGTATTGGACATCTCCTAGGCGGACAGTTCGTCTGTGTCCGTTCATGCGCTCAGCCAGTTTAGTTGTTGTCATGCCGATGTAAAAGGCTGTGCAGTGCAGGCATGTCAGTTGATAAATGACATGTGTAGTTTCACACGTAGCCCTGCCTTGAATTGTGTATGTTTTACCAGTAGCGGGGCTGGAGTAGGTGGTTGTGGGGGGATGCATGGGGCAGGTTTTGCAGCGGGGTCGGTTACAGGGGTAGGAACCGATGGGTAGAGAAGGTAGTCTGGGAATATTGTAGGGTTTAAGAAGGATGTTACGGAGGTTAGGGGGGCGACGAAAGGCAACTCTGGGTGGTGTGGGGAGAATTTTGTCAAGGGATGATCTCATTTCAGGGGTTGACTTGAGAAAGTCATATCCCTGGCGGAGTAATTTGTTGATGTTTTCGAGGCCAGGATAATATTGAGTGACAAGGGGGATGCTTCTGTGTGGTCTGGGGGTAGGAACATTGTTGTTGAACGGGGAGGAATGTATTGCTCGGGAAATCTGTTTGTGGACAAGGTCTGCAGGATAGTTGCGGGAGAGGAAAGCACTGGTCAGGTTATTGGTGTAATTGTTGAGGGATTCGTCACTGGAGCAGATACGTTTGCCACGAATACCTACGCTGTAGGGAAGGGAGCGTTTGATGTGGAAAGGATGGCAGCTATCAAAGTGAAGGTACTGTTGTTTGTTTGTGGGTTTGATGTGGACAGAGGTGTGGATGTGAGCTTCAACAAGATGAAGGTCAACATCCAGGAAGGTGGCTTGGGTTTTGGAGAAGGACCAGGTGAAATTCAGATTCGAAAAGGAGTTGAGGTTATGGAGGAAATTAAGGAGTGTTTCTTCACCATGAGTCCAGACCACAAAGATGTCATCTATAAACCTGTACCAGGCCAGGGGAAGCAGCTGTTGGGTCTTCAGGAAAGCCTCCTCCATGCGGCCCATGAAGAGGTTGGCATAGGACGGAGCCATCCTGGTTCCCATGGCCATTCCCCTGATTTGTTTGTAGGTCTGGCCTTCAAAGGTGAAGTAATTATGGGTGAGGATGAAGTTGGTAAGTGTGATAAGGAACGAGGTTTTTGGAAGGTCTTCGGGTGGGCGTTGGGAGAGGTAGTGCTCAAGGGCAGAGAGACCATGGGTATGTGGGATGTTTGTGTAGACCAGGATGGCTCCGTCCTATGCCAACCTCTTCATGGGCCGCATGGAGGAGGCTTTCCTGAAGATCCAACAGCTGCTTCCCCTGGCCTGGTACAGGTTTATAGATGACATCTTTGTGGTCTGGACTCATGGTGAAGAAACACTCCTTAATTTCCTCCATAACCTCAACTCCTTTTCGAATCTGAATTTCACCTGGTCCTTCTCCAAAACCCAAGCCACCTTCCTGGATGTTGACCTTCATCTTGTTGAAGCTCACATCCACACCTCTGTCCATATCAAACCCACAAACAAACAACAGTACCTTCACTTTGATAGCTGCCATCCTTTCCACATCAAACGCTCCCTTCCCTACAGCCTAGGTATTCGTGGCAAACGTATCTGCTCCAGTGACGAATCCCTCAACAATTACACCAATAACCTGACCAGTGCTTTCCTCTCCCGCAACTATCCTGCAGACCTTGTCCACAAACAGATTTCCTGAGCAATACATTCCTCCCCGTTCAACAACAATGTTCCTACCCCCAGACCACACAGAAGCATCCCCCTTGTCACTCAATATTATCCTGGCCTCGAAAAAATCAACAAATTACTCCGCCAGGGATATGACTTTCTCAAGTCAACCCCTGAAATGAGATCATCCCTTGACAAAATTCTCCCCACACCACCCAGAGTTGCCTTTCGTCGCCCCCCTAACCTCCGTAACATCCTTCTTAAACCCTACAATATTCCCAGACTACCTTCTCTACCCATCGGTTCCTACCCCTGTAACCGACCCCGCTGCAAAACCTGCCCCATGCATCCCCCCACAACCACCTACTCCAGCCCCGCTACTGGTAAAACATACACAATTCAAGGCAGGGCTACGTGTGAAACTACACACGTCATTTATCAACTGACATGCCTGCACTGCACAGCCTTTTACATCGGCATGACAACAACTAAACTGGCTGAGTGCATGAACGGACACAGACGAACTGTCCGCCTAGGAGATGCCCAATACCCAGTAGCGGAGCATGCCCTCCAGCATAATTCTAGGGACCTAGGAACCTGCTACACCGTATGTGCCATTTGGCTCCTCCCACCCAACACCAGTCCCTCTGAACTGCGGAGATGGGAACTTACACTCCAACACATCCTTTCATCCCGCCATCCCCCTGGACTGAACCTACGTTAAACAACCTCACTCCCATTCACTCTTCAGTCTTCTCCTCTTTCCCTTTCCTCTTTAGCCATTCATGCATCTTTTCATCCTACATAGTTGTGTTTATCTTTATACTATATACCTCTTTACTTCTGTATGCATCCTCTTTGGTTTGAAGCTGGCACAGTACTTACAGTAGAATATCTTTGGCTTCCCTCTGACAACCATGCCTCCATCCTTGCTACCCTCCCATTTTCCTTTTCCTGTTGCTTCATAACCTGGGTTGTGAGTAACTGAATCTCCTTTCCCTTCTTCCCTTTCTTTCCCCTCTCTCCTCCCTGATGAAGGAACATTTGTTCCGAAAGCTAGGAATGTAAATTTTCAGTTCTGTTTTATGTGTATCTATCGGGTGTACTGAGCTGAGGTAAGTAAAAGCATTTGGATCATTTTTATAAAGGTTGTACAAATAAATATCTAACTTTATTATACTCTGGTATTTTCTTCAGTTATTATAGTAAAGCTTTACCATCCTGCATTGACTTACAAAGATTATGCTATACTTTCGTCTTCAAAACATAGGTATACCTGTACCTTTTTAACACACACCCTTCGTGTTGGCAAAATCTCTCTAAGACAGTAGGAGAAAGAGGAAGAAACTGCTTCATAGAAAACTAAAGTGGAAAAAAGTGAAGTAATTAACTTGGAACCTGGTGGTTGTCACCCCACCTAATCTGCAGACATAGCACATTATCCTGAGAACCTAAACATTTTTATTGTATCGATGTTACAAAGTTCTTTTTCACACACCATTTTTTTTCTTAAATTTTTCCTGAAAATTTTCCCACAATTTAAATTCCTCTGAGTGAACTGTTCCCCATTCCACTGCATCAGTAAGTAAACGTACTAGTGCAATTTATTTATTTTGTGTCATCCCATTTCTGTGTCATAAATCGAGAAAATACTCTTAAGAAATATGTTGGATGTACGTCTCCTTCTGGCTTAAACTTTGGAAACTGCTTAGCACATCTAATTCCACTTCCTATTAGTAATTCTTCTAATAATGCTGGTGATAATACTATGTTACATATATCTACTTTGATTCTAAGTTCCTGTTTAGTGTCTTTTAATTCTTTCCACAATTTCTGTAACTCATTCTTGTTATTAATCGTATCATCCACATAGTTAGAGACTGTGCTGTTGGTATTTACTTTTTTGTGTGCTTTTTGGTCTACCATTTTTCTAGATGCTTCTCCAAATCAGTTAAAGTACTTGGACCACAAGAAATTTCACTTAAGTTTCACTAATTCTAATATTTCTACTCTGTCTTGAGCCCCTGACATTTGACTGCATATAGTCTCATAATTGCGAAGATGATTTCTCTAACTGTGTCATCTTATCATTTACATTTTAAAACTGTAGTTTTACTTCTTGTCTAACTGCATCATAATGCTCAACTATTTTTGGCAATCTCCTTAGGTAGATTAGTTCAGTTTTCTTCTAATTTGGAAATTTCATCTATTTTTTTGGGTAAATTGTATATTTTTTTTATTATTTTGAGATAGTTTATCTAATTGCTCCATTTTATTAGACATCTTGTTTAATTTATTTGCTTGTTCACCTAGTTTTTCTAATGCTTTAAGTTCATCTAGAATTTCCGCTAAGACCATAGTACCCATACTTCTGGGGTGATAGGCATGTAATTTAAATTACTGTACAACTTAAAGATTATATCACACTAAAAACCTTCACTGTTTAGCAACAAATTTATGCCATCATCCAATGTTATTCAATGTCATTCATAGTCAATTATTTCAGATTAAACAACTAGACACAAATTGTGGAGGCAGAAAACTTTGCTGTACCAGCTGCTGTAGCACCCCACTAATGCCACCGTGTGTGTAGTACAGTCTCAGACAGCCACTGTGTAACTGCGACAATAGTCAGCTGCATTACCACCAGTTGTGGTGATGTGATGTCATCACAAGCCACCACAGCACTTGCCGTTGTCAAAACTGTCTGCCAAAAATCTTCTCTGTAGTTGGCTTATCTTCTCGTGATTTGTGTGCTGAGAATATACTCCAACATAATAATATTCGTTGTTGATGTGGTTGCTACAGCCAACTGGTATTCCTTTTGCTAGAGATGGTAATAGTCTAAATTGTTTGGGTTTGATTAAAGTCACAGTCCCTTTATGTGATCACGTAGGCTTTCCCGGCGTAATAAGTCTTGAAAGTATCTTCGGGTTTGCTGCCAGATCCTAAAATCAACTTGACTCAATATTTCAGCAATCCAACTGTTCGCCATCTTCAGGAAAATGCTGCTTCTGCTGATGAGTCCTGCTGAGAACTGACGCCAGGTTGCAAATCGGTGTCCTATATAGGACACTGTTCAGTACACGGTGCATGCACCGCCCATCACGGTTGCTGTCCTCCAAGACAGGGAGGTGGCGCCGCCCTTACTATAACACTGCTGGCAACGATATATTGCACTCAGGGCCGCACTGAAGAACGTTCAATTTTGATGCGAGATAATACAGGATTCCATGTCTTGCTAATAGGAAACCCATTGTCTTTGTTGATTAAATTATCCACCAACCTAATTTCAATCGCCTTTTTATAGACACTGTTCCAGAAACCAAAAATGTTGGCAGCTACCACAGTTTCATCAAATTTCATACTGTGTTCGTCATTTAAGCAATGTTCTGCTACTGCTGATTTTTCCGGCTGTTGTAGCCTTGTATGACTGTGATGTTCCACACACCTGTCATGCACTGTGTGAATCAAATGGCCAATGGAAGCTTTCCCACATTGTCAGGCCATGAAGTTTGGACCATCTCCAGAGGTGTATGAAGAGGAACATAGATCGGCGGCCTTTCTTTCTGATGCTGGAGGCTTATCGTTTAAGATTGGATGAATTTTAAGGAATTTTAACATTAAAAGTGTTTTCTGTCCACCTTCTACGATTAGGGCACTGCTCGGCTCTGTGAAAGATGATTTGGGGCTTAAGAAATCTGGGGTTTACAAAATTCCATGTCAATGTGGGAAAGCTGGCCAGTCCAAATTACACATCCATTGCCACTTTCTGTGCTGTGCTTACATTTTTCTTTCTCATATCTGCATGTAAATTCCAGTGAACCTGGGCACGGAAGATGCTCTTTATTTACTACTGATTAAAGTCACGTTTTTCACGTGCAGATCTCTCATCGATCTAGTAAAACAGAAGTGAGATGTGTTGCTATACTTTATAGCAACATGTACCACATCTGTGACGGCTGTCAGCATGTCAGCAGAATGCGGGTGGCAGAAAAGGATGAGACCCTCCACTTGAAATGTCAGAATATAGCATCACTCTTGAACAAGGAATGTTAACCAGTTGTAACTGATGGTTGGATGAAACATCATTCAGCATTTTCTGGAGTTCCCCATCAGATTCATGAGTGTTTTGCAGTTGGCAGAGTCAGTAACATTTGTTACTCTACTAACTCGAGACAGAGAGTCAGCAGCCATGGTGTCGCCATGTGAAAAATTGTCAGATTTCAGTAATGAATTGGGCAATGAACTCCAGATGGTTATACTGTTGTGGTGAACACTTGTTGATCTGTGTGAAGGGGTAGACTAGTAGCTTGCGATCCATAAATATTGTAAACCCTCTGGATTTCAACTATTTGACTGATTCATAACAGAAATAAGCACTCTACTTTTTGTTGCAAAGGGAAAAGATTCTGTGATATGAGGGCAAGTGGTTATGAAACACCTTCAACTTGTTGTTGCAATACTGCACCCATAGCAGTCTGGCTAGCAACAACCACCAACACAAAAGGTGCATCCAATGCAGAATGCGCCAGGAGTGCAGCATTTTTTATGCTTTGCTTCACTGCCACAAAAGCAGAACCCATCGCATATGTCCATTGGATGAGTACAAACAACATGGCGGCGAGTGTTGATGTAGTAATAAATCGCTCGGTAAACTATGAGTATTTAGCGTCTACAAAGTGCATATCGTGTGATAAAATAGTAAAAAGCGGTATTAGAACTTGCCCAGTGATGCATATGTGGTATCATCCACACTGCTTTGCGAAAGTAAATCTCGAAAACATATCGTGTGCTTGTGGAACAAAGTGCAACGGTTATCTAGATGCGACTGGAATGTATCGTGAAAATCGCGAAACCAATGTATTAGAAACACTGCAGAAAGAACTTCAAGCCACAAGACAACATGCTCTGCTACTGGAAAGCATGATCAAAAACCTTTCTGAACCGCCACATAAGGAAAAAGTTCGAAATTTGTACAGTGATGTTGTTTTAAATACTTGTACTAACAAAATAAATGACGCTCCATTGAAGAAGAGTGAACATGAAAAATGTGAAACAGTAAACAATGGTAAGAGTGAACATGAAAAATGTGAAACAGTAAATAAAGGTAACCTACAAAGTGCTTCTGAACACTTCTCGTGTAATTTAAAAATGGTTAAGAAGAATGACTGCAGTAAGTTGAAAACAAACACGAACATGAGTCAGCTTTCAAATAACAAAAAACAGGTACTGTTACTTTCAGATAGTCACGGTAGGAACTGTGCAGAAGTACTGAACGAAATTTCAACAACCAGCTATAAATTTACATCTTGGATAAAGCCAAATGCTATATTCAAAGAAACAACATGCAATATACAAAACAAAACGTCTAGTCTAGGACAAAATGATTATGTTGTCGTCTTAGCTGGTGCAAATGATATTAATGGATCAAAACGTGGTTTTATGACATCACTAGATGAAACGATCGCAAAAACTAGGCACACACAACTAATTCTATGCACAATACCGTATAGATATGACATGCCAAATGAAAACTGCAAAATCTACCAAATTAACAGTTACTTGATGCAGAAGGCATCCTACAGTGAACACATCAGAGTTTTGGATGTAAATAGCTTCCTCCAACGGAAAGACTTCACCAGGCATGGGCTTCACTTACATAAAAATGGGAAAAAGAAACTGTGTGTTAATCTGCTGAATGCCATCAAAAGTCCACTGGTAACAAGAAGTGCCATAAAACGTGTTACACCAGGACATCAAACATATTCGTGGTCCAATGAAGCTAATTTGGTGGACAATCCCAGAAGAATGAGCAATACTGCAGCTGAACCAACAGCAACACCAGGAGCTGAAGAGCCATCAGTAACAACAACAAAAGTGAATATGCAGTCAGGGTCATCAAGGAAAACACCAGAAACAGTTTTAGAAAAGAAGAAGGTATCCACAGTCAACACTAAGTCACCAACAACATCCTATGCAAATATCTCGTCAAGTGCCACAAATCACTCAGCCCACGACATCCAAGTGGAAACAACAAAAAATGTGCAGCCACACTCCAAATCAGTATCACTGGAAACTGTGCCAAGATCTTCAACACGAAAACGCAGACCTCCAGCCCACAGCCAGGATTTTTTATGGGCAATAACACCAGTAGCTCCCTGCTAGCAGCAAACCAAAGGAAAACAGGTGCAGAGCAAAATTTTCATGAACCAAAGCTACAAGAAAACCCGGTGAGTGGTGTCAAAAATCATTCCATTGGAAAACAGTCACTATTATCCTTTAAAATATTACACCATAGTGTGCAGTCAATGTTTAATAAGTTACTAGAAATAGATCTCTTCCTAAAAACAAAGCCACACTTAGATGTTCTCTGTATTACTGAACACTGGTTAACAGAAGACAAAATTAAAAAAACCCCACTTGGCGAATTTACTCTAGCTGGTTATTCTTGTCGGAACAAAAGTAAGGGAGGTGGTACAGCAATCTATGTCAAAAAATATTTAAGATACAAAAGCCTCACAAAGTACAATAATATGCAAATAGAAACAGACTTTGAATTCTCCTTAATTATCTTAACAGACTCTAACCTATTGATACTGAATGTATATAGAGCCCCTGATGGGAACATCCAAACCTTCAAACACTCCCTCGAAGCACTACTCACAAAAATTTACTCACTAAACAAAAATCTATTAATAAGTGGAGACTTTAATATTGACTTCCTCACACCTGGAAAAAACAAAGACGAATTGTTGAATATTACAAATTCATTCAACCTATCCCCAACTGTAAACACACCAACCAGGATCACAAAAAATTCAAAAACAGCTCTAGATCAGATTTTCATAAACACAGACAAACTGCACCACTCAGTCGAAGTCATCAGCACAGGTTACAGTGACCATGAAGCCCAAATACTAACAGCGAATTTAAATTACATAGGACAATATCCCACAATAACTAAAATGCAAAGGCAATTTAATGACGATAATATACGGCTTTTTAACTATCTGTTAAGGGCTGAAAACTGGGCAGAGGTCTATAAAGAAAATGATGTAAACTACGTATTTAATTCCTTCCATGAAACATTTCTCCACCACTTCAATACTGCATTTCCACTGAAATCCAGGAAAATCGGAAACAAACACACAAACTCATGGGTAACAAAAGGGATAAGGATTTCCAGCCAAAAAAAGCGTGACTTAAAAAATCACATGAAACACCATGACGTCGATGATCAGTTTAGGTCATATTGTAAGACTTATTTTGCAATCTATAGGAAAGTTATCCAACAAGCAAAAAAATTATACAATGATAAATTTATAAAGGAATCTAACAATAAAATGAAAGGCTTGTGGACAGTTGTAAAAAATGAAACAAACAGTAAGCAGCATGTCATAAACAAAACATTAAAACTAAACCTAAATGATGAAGTCACATCAGATCCCCAAAAAATAGTAAATGGTTTTAATGACTATTTTAGCAAGATAGCAGAAAACCTGATAAAGAACAACTGCCACAGACCAAATGCTCAACACCAAACACTAATAGAAACTGCACCGGTACAGGCATCAATGTTTCTACACAAAGTCTCCAATCCTGAAGTACTTACAGTTATAAAAGGACTAAAGAATAAGTACTCCAGTGGTAGTGACAATATTCCTGATATAATTGTAAAGAAATGTGGAGAATCCGTTGTAGAACCCCTAACCCACATAATAAATGCATCCTTTACAAATGGAGTTTTCCCTGACCTACTAAAGACTTCTAAAATTACCCCACTTCACAAAAAGGGCTCTAAAAATTATGTAGCCAATTACCGGCCCATAGCACAGCTCAGGTCATTCTCAAAAATATTTGAAAAATTATTTTACACCAGATTGGAAGACTTTACTAATAAACTATCCTTATTGACAAAACACCAGCATGGTTTTAGAAAGCAAAAGACAACCACCACAGCTATTTATGAGTATCTCAACGAAACCTTAAAAGCACTGGATAATAAGGAAATCACTACTGGTATCTTTTTAGATTTATCCAAAGCGTTTGATGTAATTGACCATACCATACTCCTTAAGAAGTTAGCAAATAAAGGTATAAGAGGAACTGCAAACAAATGGTTAGAATCTTACCTGTCAAACAGATTTCAAAAAGTTGAAATTAATTTTGAAAAAAAGAATACAACCACCCATCAATCTACTGTCCACTCCTCTGACACAATGCCTATTAGATATGGTGTGCCACAAGGCTCAATCCTGGGACCCATACTGTTTCTGCTATACATTGATGATATAAGCACAAAGCTTGCTACAGGACATACCACACTATTTGCCGATGACACAAGTATTCTAATAACGGGTACTGATACAGAGGACCACAACCAAAAAATTAAACCGCTTATGTCGTCACTCAGCAAATGGTTCAACGAGAACAAACTGATTATAAACATACAGAAAACAACCTACATCAACTTCAGACTCTCATCCCAAAAACAAGAAATGCCTGATGTGATTCTAAATAACCAAGAGCTTATGTGTGTGGACTCCGTCAAGTTTCTTGGCATATGGCTTGCAGAAAATCTTAAGTGGGAGACACACACAAATTATATCTCAAAAAAGCTCTCAACTGTGTGTTACATTTTAAGGGTACTCAAAAAATCAGTCACAAAATCTGTTCTCATACATGTATATTATGCTTACTTCCATTCTACATTACAGTATGGAATCATATTTTGGGGGAACTCACCTGGAGGTAGATATACTTTCAAAATGCAAAAAATGGCAATACGCATAAGACATAATGAATCATGCAGACAACATTTCAAAACAAATGGCATTATGACACTGCCTTCTTCTTACATTTATAATATCATCTCATTTGTCAAGACATACCTGTTAAACAATGACTGCACACTAAAATTCAATGGAGATATTCATAACTATGCAACAAGGCAGCAATCTGACCTACATATGATTCAGTCCAGAACTACCTGCTACCAAAAAAGTGTTTTAAATGTTGGGATAAAAATGTATAATAATTTACCCAATGAAATCAAAGCAACAAAGAACCCAAGAGCCTTCACACATAAGTTAAAAAAATATCTCTTGGACCATTGCTTTTATGCAGTTGATCATTTTTTTGAAAGGGGTTAAAAATGTAAAAAATATGATAAATGTTCAATTAGGTCTGAAAATTATATACTGTGCATGTCTATGAAATACACTGGACTACTTTACTATTACATTTGTATTGGCTGTTTGTATTTTACCATACAACATTTGCATTTACTGTTTTGTTAAAGATAGCTAACTTCCTCATTGCAAAATGATGTAAAATCAATTTATTAAATATTACCTGCAAATATGTTCCCTTGACCTATCCAATATCGTATGTAAAATCTTACATCTCTTTGATTTGTATTAACAGTTTTGTTGAAGATAGATAATTTCCTTGCTACAAAATAATGTAAACATCAATTTGTAAAAATTACTGTAAATAGCTCTCTTGACCTATCCAATATCATATGTACAGCTGTACAGTACTATGATTGCCTGGATCAATAAAAATACAATACAATACAATTCCCCTTAGTCTTAGGTCCAGAAAGTGTTGCAGTCAGCAGTTCCTGCAACTCAGTTGAAGGTGTAGATGACACTGGAAAAAATTCAGTGTTCCCAAGAAACAGTGTAATTCTTTGATATTTTCTGGTTGAGGGATCTTTAAGATGGTTACTGCTTTCTCAGCAATGACTCTGCTGACAAAATTAGATGATCTATGATTTACCAAAAATACACTTGGCAGTATTTAACACCATGTCTTGCTGTTCTGAGTGTTTTAAAACATCCATCAAGTGTTGCTGGTGCTGTTCTGCAGTGGCAGAAAAGATGAGGATGTCATCTAGGTTTACAAAATAGAAAGACAACTCTTACAACATGGAGTCAGTGAACCTTTGCCACAACTGAGCAGTGTTGCATAAACCAAATGTCATGAAGAGACTCTTGAACAAGCTGAATGATGTGATTATGGCTGTTTTTGGAACATCTTCATCTGCCACAGGAATTTGTGCAAAGGCTTTTGTGAAGTCCAGCATACTAAAATCAGTCACACCACATAGTGCATATAGTCAAGCCGCTGAGAGAACATCCATGACAGCTGGTGGCTATGTTGCCAATGCTGCTATGTGGCTGTTTGTTGTTACAGCTTCGTCAATTGCCCAACTATGAATGTCACACCAGAATATTATAGAGTCTTTGAAGTGTGGTTTTACTGAAGCATGGAAAAACTGTTAATAGCCCTGGGTGATTGAAACCTACTCTCCTCATAATGTAAATACGATTTGATATATATATATATATATATATATATATATATATATATATATATATATATATATATATATATAGCAAAAGCGCTGGCAGGTCGATAGACACACAAACAAACACAAACATACACACAAAATTCTAGCTTTCGCAACAAACGGTTGCTTCGTCAGGAAAGAGGGAAGGAGAGGGAAAGATGAAAGGAAGTGGGTTTTAAGGGAGAGGGTAAGGAGTCATTCCAATCCCGGGAGCGGAAAGACTTACCTTAGGGGGAAAAAAAGGACGGGTATACACTCGCACACACACACATATCCATCCGCATATACACAGACACAAGCAGACATATATATATAATAGAGGGAAACACTCCACGTGGGATATATATAATAGAGGGAAACATTCCACGTATGAAAAACATATCTAAGAACAAAGATGATGTGACTTACCAAATGAAAGTGCTGGCAGGTCGACAGACACACAAACATACACACAGAATTCAAGCTTTCGCAACAAAGTGTTGCCTCATCAGGAAAGAGGGAAGGAGAGGGAAAGACGAAAGGATGTGGGTTTTAAGGGAGAGGGTAAGGAGTCATTCCAATCCCGGGAGCGGAAAGACCTACCTTAGGGGGAAAAAAGGACGGGTATACACTCGCGCACACACACACACACACACACATATCCATCCACACATATACAGACACAAGCAGACATATTTAAAGACAGAGAGTTTGGGCAGAGATGTCAGTCGAGGCAGAAGTGCAGAGGCAAAGATGTTGAATGACAGGTGAGGTATGAGTGGCGGCAACTTGAAATTAGCGGAGATTGAGGCCTGGTGGATAACGGGAAGAGAGGATATATTGAAGAGCAAGTTCCCATCTCCGGAGTTCGGATAGGTTGGTGTTAGTAGGAAGTATCCAGATAACCCGGACGGTGTAACACTGTGCCAAGATGTGCTGGTCGTGCACCAAGGCATGTTTAGCCACAGGGTGATCCTCATTACCAACAAACACTGTCTGCCTGTGTCCATTCATGCGAATGGACAGTTTGTTGCTGGTCATTCCCACATAGAATGCGTCACAGTGTAGGCAGGTCAGTTGGTAGATCACGTGGGTGCTTTCACACGTGGCTCTGCCTTTGATCGTGTACACCCTCCGGGTTACAGGACTGGAGTAGGTGGTGGTGGGAGGGTGCATGGGACAGGTTTTACACCGGGGGCGGTTACAAGGGTAGGAGCCAGAGGGTAGGGAAGGTGGTTTGGGGATTTCATAGGGATGAACTAAGAGGTTACGAAGGTTAGGTGGACGGCGGAAAGACACTCTTGTGGAGTGGGGAGGATTTCATGAAGGATGGATCTCATTTCAGGGCAGGATTTGAGGAAGTCGTATCCCTGCTGGAGAGCCACATTCAGAATCTGATCCAGTAGAACCACAAAAGTGCCACACTTGTGACAGGATACTTTCCGGGACTGGATCAGATTCTGAATGTGGCTCTCCAGCAGGGATACGACTTCCTCAAATCCTGCCCTGAAATGAGATCCATCCTTCATGAAATCCTCCCCACTCCACCAAGAGTGTCTTTCCGCCGTCCACCTAACCTTCGTAACCTCTTAGTTCATCCCTATGAAATCCCCAAACCACCTTCCCTACCCTCTGGCTCCTACCCTTGTAACCGCCCCCGGTGTAAAACCTGTCCCATGCACCCTCCCACCACCACCTACTCCAGTCCTGTAACCCGGAGGGTGTACACGATCAAAGGCAGAGCCACGTGTGAAAGCACCCACGTGATCTACCAACTGACCTGCCTACACTGTGACGCATTCTATGTGGGAATGACCAGCAACGAACTGTCAATTCGCATGAATGGACACAGGCAGACAGTGTTTGTTGGTAATGAGGATCACCCTGTGGCTAAACATGCCTTGGTGCACGGCCAGCACATCTTGGCACAGTGTTACACCGTCCGGGTTATCTGGATACTTCCCACCAACACCAACCTATCCGAACTCCGGAGATGGGAACTTGCTCTTCAATATATCCTCTCTTCCCGTTACCCACCAGGCCTCAATCTCCGCTAATTTCAAGTTGCCGCCACTCATACCTCACCTGTCATTCAGCATCATCTTTGCCTCTTCACTTCTGCCTCGACTGGCATCTCTGCCTAAACTCTTTATCTTTAACCCTCTATTGCACAAGAACAGTAAAACTAAGAATTTTCCAATAACAACTTTGGATTTATACTTCATAGTGCCCATGAATGAAAAATAGATGATGATAAACTTTCTAGTATATATATTTTGGAAAATATCACTCTGTATGTTCAAATATACACTGCGCAAATACGGATGTAATGAGTACGTACATATTAGTTCGTATAAGGTACTACATTTTTGGAGAACAGAGTTCAAAATTTATGGTACATCGACAAATTAAGACTTTAAATTAAATTTTATTTAAAAAACGAAAATAAAAAACATTATAAAAGTTGGGTATACATCAGTTAGCAAAATGTCACTACTGTGCAGTTACATATTTCCAGAATTTATACATTGTGAATATTGTAGAAACAATTTCTATCTGGTACAAAACACAAATAGGTGTTACATTTGGTACACATTACTTTTGTTATTTTTTGACATTTATTATATTTACATCTGGCAGATTTTTCACAGTAGTTAGGCCAGTGATCGATTCTGTCCTTCCTGATGTCAGCATTTGCTGTATTTGGCTGCCTTCTCTTTTTGGTGCCACTGCCTGGTGAGCTATCCAGCGATTGTCTCTTGGATGGTTTTCCTGACCAGCATAAGGATTCAGCAATATCAAGCTTGAAATCAAACAAAGCCATCTGGGTTTTCTCTTCAATACTATTTTCATGGCAGGCTCTCTTGTAAAGTAGCCAAGCAACAACACAACTCATGTCCAATAAATGGAAGAACAGTCTCATGTAATATTTCTTTGACCTGATTTTCGTTCTGTACAGAGCTAATAAGGAGTCAATAGTGTCAACACCTGCCATAAACTTGTTGTACTCCTTCACAATCTTTGGGCATTTTATTTCGATATGTTGCATTGTTTTTTTGTCATATCTTGCAACCTGGCTTTCTGGGTGAGTGCCTGAAAAGGTGCCCAGAAGGCTGACACACCTGTTGTCTTGCCATTTCACAAGAATCAGGTCATATCCAGAAACAGATGCAGTGGATTCAACAGATGTGCCTCTTCCCTGCTTTTTCATTTCAGCATCAGATGGCATCTTGTTGTTTCTCACTCTATTCAACTGTACTGTTCCCAGACAGTGAATACCACATTTTACCAGCTCAACTTGAAGCTCTGGACTGCAGAACCAGTTATCATAGAACAGTTTATGATTTTTGTACTTTGGTATTCTTTCAGCCAATCTGAGCACTATATTTCCACTGGCGTTTACATTAGGAAGATGACTGGGTTGATTGACGGGTCCAGAATAGATTTCGAAATCATAAATAATACCACTGGCACCTGCTATGCAATATATTTTGTAGCCCCACTTTTTTGGTTTCTTGGGATTATACTGTTTCAAGCTACTGTGACCTTTGAATGGCACAGTTTGTTCGTCCACTGCAAGGTGTTCTTCAATTGGTATTTTTGATAAATTTTTTCGCAGCATATCTGAGTGTACAGTGCACGTCAGTGGCACAGTTACATCACATGAGCCAGTACAGAGTTCTGAAAATATGTATATTTAAATATACACAGTGCAATAGAGGGTTAAATGTGTCTGCTTGTGTCTGTATATGTGTGGGTGGATGCATGTGTGTGAACGAGTGTATACCCATCCTTTTTTCCCCTTAGGGTGGGTCTTTCCACTCCCGGGATTGGGGTGGCTCCTTGCCCTCTCCCTTGGGACCCGCATCCTTTCGTCTTTCCCTCTCCTTCCCCTCTTTCCTGGTGGGGCGGCAGTTTGTTGCGGGGGCTTGAATTTTGTGTGTGTGTTTGTCTTTGTTTGTGTGTCTGTCGACCTGCCAGCGCTTTTGTTCGGTGGGTCACATCATCTTTGTTTTTGGATGTATTTTTCCCGCGTGGAATGTTTCCCTCTATTGTGTATATATATAATAGAGGGAAACATTCCACGTGGGAAAAATATATCTAAAAACAAAGATAATGTGACTTACCGAACGAAAGTGCAGGCAGGTCGATAGACACAGAAACAAACACAAACACACACACAAAATTCAAGCTTTCGCAACAAACTGTTGCCTCATCAGGAAAGAGGGAAGGAGAGGGAAAGACGAAAGGATGTGGGTTTTAAGGGAGAGGGTAAGGAGTTATTCCAATCCCGGGAGCGGAAAGACTTTCCTTAGGGGGAAAAAAGGACGGGTATACACTCGTACGCACACACACATCCATCCGCACATACACAGACACAAGCAGACAGAATGTTTCCCTCTATCGACCTGCCAGCGCTTTCGTTCGGTAAGTCACATCATCTTTGTTTTTAGATATATTTTTCCCACATGGAATGTTTCCCTCTATATATATATATATATATATATATATATATATATATATATATATATATATATATATATATATATATATATATATATATATATATATATATCTAAAAAGAAAGATGATGGACTTACCAAACAAAAGCGCTGGCAGGTCGATAGACACACAAACAAACACAAATATACACACAAAATTCAAGCTTTCGCAACAAACTGTTGCCTCATCAGGAAAGGGGGAAGGAGAGGGAAAGACGAAAGGATGTGGGTTTTAAGGGAGAGGGTAAGGAGTCATTCCAATCCCGGGAGCGGAAAGACTTACCTTAGGGGGAAAAAAGGACAGGTATACACTCGCACACACACACATATCCATCCACACATACAGACACAAGCAGACATATTTAAAGACAAAGAGTTTGGGCAGAGATGTCAGTCGAGGTGGAAGAGTAGAGGCAAAGAAGTTGTTGAGAGACAGGTGAGGTATGAGTGGCGGCAACTTGAAATTAGAAATTGAAATTAGCGGAGATTGAGGCCTGGCGGATAACGAGAAGAGAGGATATACTGAAGGGCAAGTTCCCATCTCCGGAGTTCGGATAGGTTGGTGTTGGTGGGAAGTATCCAGATAACCCGGACGGTGTAACACTGTGCCAAGATGTGCTGGCTGTGCACCAAGGCATGTTTAGCCACAGGGTGATCCTCATTACCAACAAACACTGTCTGCCTGTGTCCATTCATGCGAATGGACAGTTTGTTGCTGGTCATTCCCACATAGAATGCATCACAGTGTAGGCAGGTCAGTTGGTAAATCACGTGGGTGCTTTCACACGTGGCTCTGCCTTTGATCGTGTACACCTTCCGGGTTACAGGACTGGAGTAGGTGGTGGTGGGAGGGTGCATGGGACAGGTTTTGCACCGGGGGCGGTTACAAGGATAGGAGCCAGAGGGTAGGGAAGGTGGTTTGGGGATTTCATAGGGATGAACTAACAGGTTACGAAGGTTAGGTGGACGGCGGAAAGACACTCTTGGCGGAGTGGGGAGGATTTCATGAAGGATGGATCTCATTTCAGGGCAGGATTTGAGGAAGTCGTATCCCTGCTGGAGAGCCACATTCAGAGTCTGGTCCAGTCCCGGAAAGTATCCTGTCACAAGTGGGGCACTTTTGTGGTTCTTCTGTGGGGGATTCTGGGTTTGAGGGGATGAGGAAGTGGCTCTGGTTATTTGCTTCTGTACCAGGCCGGGAGGGTAGTTGCGGGATGAGAAAGCTGTTGTCAGGTTGTTGGTGTAATGTTTCAGGGATTCCGGACTGGAGCAGATTCGTTTGCCACGAAGACCTAGGCTGTAGGGAAGGGACCGTTTGATGTGGAATGGGTGGCAGCTGTCATAATGGAGGTACTGTTGCTTGTTGGTGGGTTTGATGTGGACGGACGTGTGAAGTTGGCCATTGGACAGGTGGAGGTCAACATCAAGGAAAGTGGCATGGGATTTGGAGTAGGACCAGGTGAATCTGATGGAACCAAAGGAGTTGAGGTTGGAGAGGAAATTCTGGAGTTCTTCTTCACTGTGAGTCCAGATCATGAAGATGTCATCAATAAATCTGTACCAAACTTTGGGTTGGCAGACCTGGGTAACCAAGAAGGCTTCCTCTAAGCGACCCATGAATAGGTTGGCGTACGAGGGGGCCATCCTGGTACCCATGGCTGTTCCCTTTAATTGTTGGTATGTCTGGCCTTCAAAAGTGAAGAAGTTGTGGGTCAGGATGAAGCTGGTTAAGGTAATGAGGAAAGAGGTTTTAGGTAGGGTGGCAGGTGATCGGCGTGAAAGGAAATGCTCCATCGCAGCGAGGCCCTGGACGTGCGGAATATTTGTGTATAAGGAAGTGGCATCAATGGTTACAAGGATGGTTTCCGGGGGTAACAGATTGGGTAAGGATTCCAGGCGTCCAAGGAAGTGGTTGGTGTCTTTGATGAAGGATGGGAGACTGCATGTAATGGGTTGAAGGTGTTGATCTACGTAGGCAGAGATACGTTCTGTGAGGGCTTGGTAACCAGCTACAATGGGGCGGCCGGGATGATTGGGTTTGTGGATTTTAGGAAGAAGGTAGAAGGTTGGGGTGCGGGGTGTCGGTGGGGTCAGAAGGTTGATGGAGTCAGGTGAAAGGTTTTGCAGGGGGCCTAAGGTTCTGAGGATTCCTTGAAGCTCCGCCTGGACAACGGGAATGGGGTTACCTTGGCAAACTTTGTATGTGGTGTTGTCTGAAAGCTGACGCAGTCCCTCAGCCACATACTCCCGACGATCAAGTACCACGGTCGTGGAACCCTTGTCCGCCGGAAGAATGACGATGGATCGGTCAGCCTTCAGATCACGGATAGCCTGGGCTTCAGCAGTGGTGATGTTGGGTGTAGGATTAAGGTTTTTTAAGAAGGATTGAGATGCAAGGCTGGAAGTCAGAAATTCCTGGAAGGTTTGGAGAGGGTGATTTTGAGGAAGAGGAGGTGGGTCCCGCTGTGACGGAGGACGGAACTGTTCCAGGCAGGGTTCAATTTGGATGGTGTCTTGGGGAGTTGGATCATTAGGAGTAGGATTAGGATCATTTTTCTTCGTGGCAAAGTGATATTTCCAGCAGAGAGTACGGGTGTAGGACAGTAAATCTTTGACGAGGGCTGTTTGGTTGAATCTGGGAGTGGGGCTGAAGGTGAGGCCTTTGGATAGGACAGAGGTTTCGGATTGGGAGAGAGGTTTGGAGGAAAGGTTAACTACTGAATTAGGGTGTTGTGGTACCAGATTGTGTTGAAAGGAATTTTGAGGTTTTGGAGGGAGTGGAGCTGGAAGTGGGAGATTGAGTAGATGGGAGAGACTGGGTTTGTGTGCAATGAGAGGTGGTTGAGGTTTGCTGGAAAGGTTGTGAAGGGTGAGTGAGTTGCCTTTCCGCAGGTGGGAAACCAGGAGATTGGATAGTTTTTTGAGGTGGAGGGTGGCATGCTGTTCTAATTTACGGTTGGCCTGTAGGAGGATGCTCTGAACAGCCGGTGTGGATGTGGGAGAGGAAAGAGTAAGGACTTTTATTAAGGATAGGAGTTGACGGGTGTGTTCATTGGCTGAGTTGGTGTGTAGGTGAAGGATTAGGTGGGTGAGGGCAATGGATTGTTCAGTTTGGAACTGGTATAGGGACTGATGGAAGGAAGGGTTGCAGCCAGAGATGGGAACTTTAAGTGTGAGGCCTTTGGGGGTAATGCCAAATGTCAGACAAGCCTGAGAAAATAGAATATGGGAGCGTAATCTGGCTAGGGCGAAGGCATGTCTGCGGAGGGAATGTAAATAAAACTTAATGGGGTCGTTGTGGGGGTGTTGTGCGGGTGACATGGTACTAGAAGGTCGAAAGTATAACGTGAGGCTGAAATGAAAATGAATGTAAAAATATGTGGGGAGAGATAAAGGTGAAGTAGAAAGCAAATGGAGATCTGGTGTGAAAAGAGGCGAAAAGGGGTTGGTTGAGCTGGGTTATGTTGATCCTGTGGTGAAATAGTGTAGGTAGAAAACGATGTGCATAAAGGTTAGGTGGTTGTGTTGCCGCCAAAACACGTTAAAGGGTGGAGAAATTCGGGAAAATTTCGAAAAAACTACGTGAGGATGTATTAAAAATAGGGGTATGGTGGTGGCAGATTATGGAAATGAGGCTAACAATTGTCTGGTGGAGAAATAATAACGTTAAAACCTGTGGGAAGCGGCTAAAAATGATCGGTGATGTGAAAAAACGGAAATCGAAATAAAGCAAAAGTTATTAAAACTAGCCGAAAAGGTTGTTTAATAGCTGAAAGGAACTGTTTGTGAACTAGAAACGGTGGATTTTATAGCAGTAGCGGAAGAAAAAATTTTTTGTTATGTTTTGGAAGTGGGTTACGTATTATTACGTATTGTTGAGTATATATCGGCGGGATAAAATTGTATAGTGGATTACGGTAAAAAGGAGAAGGTGAATACAAAGGGAAACTACTGGCAAAAACAGAAGGAGGAAATAAGACGACAGAAAAGACTTCGAAATGTAACAGTGACAATAACAAACGTCATTGTTGGGTTCAAATTAATGATATGAATATAACAGAGGGAAACATTCCACGTGGAAAAAAAAATATATCTAAAAAGAAAGATGATGGACTTACCAAACAAAAGCGCTGGCAGGTCGATAGACACACAAACAAACACAAATATACACACAAAATTCAAGCTTTCGCAACAAACTGTTGCCTCATCAGGAAAGGGGGAAGGAGAGGGAAAGACGAAAGGATGTGGGTTTTAAGGGAGAGGGTAAGGAGTCATTCCAATCCCGGGAGCGGAAAGACTTACCTTAGGGGGAAAAAAGGACAGGTATACACTCGCACACACACACATATCCATCCACACATACAGACACAAGCAGACATATTTAAAGACAAAGAGTTTGGGCAGAGATGTCAGTCGAGGTGGAAGAGTAGAGGCAAAGAAGTTGTTGAGAGACAGGTGAGGTATGAGTGGCGGCAACTTGAAATTAGAAATTGAAATTAGCGGAGATTGAGGCCTGGCGGATAACGAGAAGAGAGGATATACTGAAGGGCAAGTTCCCATCTCCGGAGTTCGGATAGGTTGGTGTTGGTGGGAAGTATCCAGATAACCCGGACGGTGTAACACTGTGCCAAGATGTGCTGGCTGTGCACCAAGGCATGTTTAGCCACAGGGTGATCCTCATTACCAACAAACACTGTCTGCCTGTGTCCATTCATGCGAATGGACAGTTTGTTGCTGGTCATTCCCACATAGAATGCATCACAGTGTAGGCAGGTCAGTTGGTAAATCACGTGGGTGCTTTCACACGTGGCTCTGCCTTTGATCGTGTACACCTTCCGGGTTACAGGACTGGAGTAGGTGGTGGTGGGAGGGTGCATGGGACAGGTTTTGCACCGGGGGCGGTTACAAGGATAGGAGCCAGAGGGTAGGGAAGGTGGTTTGGGGATTTCATAGGGATGAACTAACAGGTTACGAAGGTTAGGTGGACGGCGGAAAGACACTCTTGGCGGAGTGGGGAGGATTTCATGAAGGATGGATCTCATTTCAGGGCAGGATTTGAGGAAGTCGTATCCCTGCTGGAGAGCCACATTCAGAGTCTGGTCCAGTCCCGGAAAGTATCCTGTCACAAGTGGGGCACTTTTGTGGTTCTTCTGTGGGGGATTCTGGGTTTGAGGGGATGAGGAAGTGGCTCTGGTTATTTGCTTCTGTACCAGGCCGGGAGGGTAGTTGCGGGATGAGAAAGCTGTTGTCAGGTTGTTGGTGTAATGTTTCAGGGATTCCGGACTGGAGCAGATTCGTTTGCCACGAAGACCTAGGCTGTAGGGAAGGGACCGTTTGATGTGGAATGGGTGGCAGCTGTCATAATGGAGGTACTGTTGCTTGTTGGTGGGTTTGATGTGGACGGACGTGTGAAGTTGGCCATTGGACAGGTGGAGGTCAACATCAAGGAAAGTGGCATGGGATTTGGAGTAGGACCAGGTGAATCTGATGGAACCAAAGGAGTTGAGGTTGGAGAGGAAATTCTGGAGTTCTTCTTCACTGTGAGTCCAGATCATGAAGATGTCATCAATAAATCTGTACCAAACTTTGGGTTGGCAGACCTGGGTAACCAAGAAGGCTTCCTCTAAGCGACCCATGAATAGGTTGGCGTACGAGGGGGCCATCCTGGTACCCATGGCTGTTCCCTTTAATTGTTGGTATGTCTGGCCTTCAAAAGTGAAGAAGTTGTGGGTCAGGATGAAGCTGGTTAAGGTAATGAGGAAAGAGGTTTTAGGTAGGGTGGCAGGTGATCGGCGTGAAAGGAAATGCTCCATCGCAGCGAGGCCCTGGACGTGCGGAATATTTGTGTATAAGGAAGTGGCATCAATGGTTACAAGGATGGTTTCCGGGGGTAACAGATTGGGTAAGGATTCCAGGCGTCCAAGGAAGTGGTTGGTGTCTTTGATGAAGGATGGGAGACTGCATGTAATGGGTTGAAGGTGTTGATCTACGTAGGCAGAGATACGTTCTGTGGGGGCTTGGTAACCAGCTACAATGGGGCGGCCGGGATGATTGGGTTTGTGGATTTTAGGAAGAAGGTAGAAGGTTGGGGTGCGGGGTGTCGGTGGGGTCAGAAGGTTGATGGAGTCAGGTGAAAGGTTTTGCAGGGGGCCTAAGGTTCTGAGGATTCCTTGAAGCTCCGCCTGGACAACGGGAATGGGGTTACCTTGGCAAACTTTGTATGTGGTGTTGTCTGAAAGCTGACGCAGTCCCTCAGCCACATACTCCCGACGATCAAGTACCACGGTCGTGGAACCCTTGTCCGCCGGAAGAATGACGATGGATCGGTCAGCCTTCAGATCACGGATAGCCTGGGCTTCAGCAGTGGTGATGTTGGGTGTAGGATTAAGGTTTTTTAAGAAGGATTGAGATGCAAGGCTGGAAGTCAGAAATTCCTGGAAGGTTTGGAGAGGGTGATTTTGAGGAAGAGGAGGTGGGTCCCGCTGTGACGGAGGACGGAACTGTTCCAGGCAGGGTTCAATTTGGATGGTGTCTTGGGGAGTTGGATCATTAGGAGTAGGATTAGGATCATTTTTCTTCGTGGCAAAGTGATATTTCCAGCAGAGAGTACGGGTGTAGGACAGTAAATCTTTGACGAGGGCTGTTTGGTTGAATCTGGGAGTGGGGCTGAAGGTGAGGCCTTTGGATAGGACAGAGGTTTCGGATTGGGAGAGAGGTTTGGAGGAAAGGTTAACTACTGAATTAGGGTGTTGTGGTACCAGATTGTGTTGAAAGGAATTTTGAGGTTTTGGAGGGAGTGGAGCTGGAAGTGGGAGATTGAGTAGATGGGAGAGACTGGGTTTGTGTGCAATGAGGGGTGGTTGAGGTTTGCTGGAAAGGTTGTGAAGGGTGAGTGAGTTGCCTTTCCGCAGGTGGGAAACCAGGAGATTGGATAGTTTTTTGAGGTGGAGGGTGGCATGCTGTTCTAATTTACGGTTGGCCTGTAGGAGGATGCTCTGAACAGCCGGTGTGGATGTGGGAGAGGAAAGAGTAAGGACTTTTATTAAGGATAGGAGTTGACGGGTGTGTTCATTGGCTGAGTTGGTGTGTAGGTGAAGGATTAGGTGGGTGAGGGCAATGGATTGTTCAGTTTGGAACTGGTATAGGGACTGATGGAAGGAAGGGTTGCAGCCAGAGATGGGAACTTTAAGTGTGAGGCCTTTGGGGGTAATGCCAAATGTCAGACAAGCCTGAGAAAATAGAATATGGGAGCGTAATCTGGCTAGGGCGAAGGCATGTCTGCGGAGGGAATGTAAATAAAACTTAATGGGGTCGTTGTGGGGGTGTTGTGCGGGTGACATGGTACTAGAAGGTCGAAAGTATAACGTGAGGCTGAAATGAAAATGAATGTAAAAATATGTGGGGAGAGATAAAGGTGAAGTAGAAAGCAAATGGAGATCTGGTGTGAAAAGAGGCGAAAAGGGGTTGGTTGAGCTGGGTTATGTTGATCCTGTGGTGAAATAGTGTAGGTAGAAAACGATGTGCATAAAGGTTAGGTGGTTGTGTTGCCGCCAAAACACGTTAAAGGGTGGAGAAATTCGGGAAAATTTCGAAAAAACTACGTGAGGATGTATTAAAAATAGGGGTATGGTGGTGGCAGATTATGGAAATGAGGCTAACAATTGTCTGGTGGAGAAATAATAACGTTAAAACCTGTGGGAAGCGGCTAAAAATGATCGGTGATGTGAAAAAACGGAAATCGAAATAAAGCAAAAGTTATTAAAACTAGCCGAAAAGGTTGTTTAATAGCTGAAAGGAACTGTTTGTGAACTAGAAACGGTGGATTTTATAGCAGTAGCGGAAGAAAAAATTTTTTGTTATGTTTTGGAAGTGGGTTACGTATTATTACGTATTGTTGAGTATATATCGGCGGGATAAAATTGTATAGTGGATTACGGTAAAAAGGAGAAGGTGAATACAAAGGGAAACTACTGGCAAAAACAGAAGGAGGAAATAAGACGACAGAAAAGACTTCGAAATGTAACAGTGACAATAACAAACGTCATTGTTGGGTTCAAATTAATGATATGAATATAACAGAGGGAAACATTCCACGTGGAAAAAAAAATATATCTAAAAAGAAAGATGATGGACTTACCAAACAAAAGCGCTGGCAGGTCGATAGACACACAAACAAACACAAATATACACACAAAATTCAAGCTTTCGCAACAAACTGTTGCCTCATCAGGAAAGGGGGAAGGAGAGGGAAAGACGAAAGGATGTGGGTTTTAAGGGAGAGGGTAAGGAGTCATTCCAATCCCGGGAGCGGAAAGACTTACCTTAGGGGGAAAAAAGGACAGGTATACACTCGCACACACACACATATCCATCCACACATACAGACACAAGCAGACATATTTAAAGACAAAGAGTTTGGGCAGAGATGTCAGTCGAGGTGGAAGAGTAGAGGCAAAGAAGTTGTTGAGAGACAGGTGAGGTATGAGTGGCGGCAACTTGAAATTAGAAATTGAAATTAGCGGAGATTGAGGCCTGGCGGATAACGAGAAGAGAGGATATACTGAAGGGCAAGTTCCCATCTCCGGAGTTCGGATAGGTTGGTGTTGGTGGGAAGTATCCAGATAACCCGGACGGTGTAACACTGTGCCAAGATGTGCTGGCTGTGCACCAAGGCATGTTTAGCCACAGGGTGATCCTCATTACCAACAAACACTGTCTGCCTGTGTCCATTCATGCGAATGGACAGTTTGTTGCTGGTCATTCCCACATAGAATGCATCACAGTGTAGGCAGGTCAGTTGGTAAATCACGTGGGTGCTTTCACACGTGGCTCTGCCTTTGATCGTGTACACCTTCCGGGTTACAGGACTGGAGTAGGTGGTGGTGGGAGGGTGCATGGGACAGGTTTTGCACCGGGGGCGGTTACAAGGATAGGAGCCAGAGGGTAGGGAAGGTGGTTTGGGGATTTCATAGGGATGAACTAACAGGTTACGAAGGTTAGGTGGACGGCGGAAAGACACTCTTGGCGGAGTGGGGAGGATTTCATGAAGGATGGATCTCATTTCAGGGCAGGATTTGAGGAAGTCGTATCCCTGCTGGAGAGCCACATTCAGAGTCTGGTCCAGTCCCGGAAAGTATCCTGTCACAAGTGGGGCACTTTTGTGGTTCTTCTGTGGGGGATTCTGGGTTTGAGGGGATGAGGAAGTGGCTCTGGTTATTTGCTTCTGTACCAGGCCGGGAGGGTAGTTGCGGGATGAGAAAGCTGTTGTCAGGTTGTTGGTGTAATGTTTCAGGGATTCCGGACTGGAGCAGATTCGTTTGCCACGAAGACCTAGGCTGTAGGGAAGGGACCGTTTGATGTGGAATGGGTGGCAGCTGTCATAATGGAGGTACTGTTGCTTGTTGGTGGGTTTGATGTGGACGGACGTGTGAAGTTGGCCATTGGACAGGTGGAGGTCAACATCAAGGAAAGTGGCATGGGATTTGGAGTAGGACCAGGTGAATCTGATGGAACCAAAGGAGTTGAGGTTGGAGAGGAAATTCTGGAGTTCTTCTTCACTGTGAGTCCAGATCATGAAGATGTCATCAATAAATCTGTACCAAACTTTGGGTTGGCAGACCTGGGTAACCAAGAAGGCTTCCTCTAAGCGACCCATGAATAGGTTGGCGTACGAGGGGGCCATCCTGGTACCCATGGCTGTTCCCTTTAATTGTTGGTATGTCTGGCCTTCAAAAGTGAAGAAGTTGTGGGTCAGGATGAAGCTGGTTAAGGTAATGAGGAAAGAGGTTTTAGGTAGGGTGGCAGGTGATCGGCGTGAAAGGAAATGCTCCATCGCAGCGAGGCCCTGGACGTGCGGAATATTTGTGTATAAGGAAGGTTTGGCATTACCCCCAAAGGCCTCACACTTAAAGTTCCCATCTCTGGCTGCAACCCTTCCTTCCATCAGTCCCTATACCAGTTCCAAACTGAACAATCCATTGCCCTCACCCACCTAATCCTTCACCTACACACCAACTCAGCCAATGAACACACCCGTCAACTCCTATCCTTAATAAAAGTCCTTACTCTTTCCTCTCCCACATCCACACCGGCTGTTCAGAGCATCCTCCTACAGGCCAACCGTAAATTAGAACAGCATGCCACCCTCCACCTCAAAAAACTATCCAATCTCCTGGTTTCCCACCTGCGGAAAGGCAACTCACTCACCCTTCACAACCTTTCCAGCAAACCTCAACCACCTCTCATTGCACACAAACCCAGTCTCTCCCATCTACTCAATCTCCCACTTCCAGCTCCACTCCCTCCAAAACCTCAAAATTCCTTTCAACACAATCTGGTACCACAACACCCTAATTCAGTAGTTAACCTTTCCTCCAAACCTCTCTCCCAATCCGAAACCTCTGTCCTATCCAAAGGCCTCACCTTCAGCCCCACTCCCAGATTCAACCAAACAGCCCTCGTCAAAGATTTACTGTCCTACACCCGTACTCTCTGCTGGAAATATCACTTTGCCACGAAGAAAAATGATCCTAATCCTACTCCTAATGATCCAACTCCCCAAGACACCATCCAAATTGAACCCTGCCTGGAACAGTTCCGTCCTCCGTCACAGCGGGACCCACCTCCTCTTCCTCAAAATCACCCTCTCCAAACCTTCCAGGAATTTCTGACTTCCAGCCTTGCATCTCAATCCTTCTTAAAAAACCTTAATCCTACACCCAACATCACCACTGCTGAAGCCCAGGCTATCCGTGATCTGAAGGCTGACCGATCCATCGTCATTCTTCCGGCGGACAAGGGTTCCACGACCGTGGTACTTGATCGTCGGGAGTATGTGGCTGAGGGACTGCGTCAGCTTTCAGACAACACCACATACAAAGTTTGCCAAGGTAACCCCATTCCCGTTGTCCAGGCGGAGCTTCAAGGAATCCTCAGAACCTTAGGCCCCCTGCAAAACCTTTCACCTGACTCCATCAACCTTCTGACCCCACCGACACCCCGCACCCCAACCTTCTACCTTCTTCCTAAAATCCACAAACCCAATCATCCCGGCCGCCCCATTGTAGCTGGTTACCAAGCCCCCACAGAACGTATCTCTGCCTACGTAGATCAACACCTTCAACCCATTACATGCAGTCTCCCATCCTTCATCAAAGACACCAACCACTTCCTTGGACGCCTGGAATCCTTACCCAATCTGTTACCCCCGGAAACCATCCTTGTAACCATTGATGCCACTTCCTTATACACAAATATTCCGCACGTCCAGGGCCTCGCTGCGATGGAGCATTTCCTTTCACGCCGATCACCTGCCACCCTACCTAAAACCTCTTTCCTCATTACCTTAACCAGCTTCATCCTGACCCACAACTTCTTCACTTTTGAAGGCCAGACATACCAACAATTAAAGGGAACAGCCATGGGTACCAGGATGGCCCCCTCGTACGCCAACCTATTCATGGGTCGCTTAGAGGAAGCCTTCTTGGTTACCCAGGTCTGCCAACCCAAAGTTTGGTACAGATTTATTGATGACATCTTCATGATCTGGACTCACAGTGAAGAAGAACTCCAGAATTTCCTCTCCAACCTCAACTCCTTTGGTTCCATCAGATTCACCTGGTCCTACTCCAAATCCCATGCCACTTTCCTTGATGTTGACCTCCACCTGTCCAATGGCCAACTTCACACGTCCGTCCACATCAAACCCACCAACAAGCAACAGTACCTCCATTATGACAGCTGCCACCCATTCCACATCAAACGGTCCCTTCCCTACAGCCTAGGTCTTCGTGGCAAACGAATCTGCTCCAGTCCGGAATCCCTGAAACATTACACCAACAACCTGACAACAGCTTTCTCATCCCGCAACTACCCTCCCGGCCTGGTACAGAAGCAAATAACCAGAGCCACTTCCTCATCCCCTCAAACCCAGAATCCCCCACAGAAGAACCACAAAAGTGCCCCACTTGTGACAGGATACTTTCCGGGACTGGACCAGACTCTGAATGTGGCTCTCCAGCAGGGATACGACTTCCTCAAATCCTGCCCTGAAATGAGATCCATCCTTCATGAAATCCTCCCCACTCCGCCAAGAGTGTCTTTCCGCCGTCCACCTAACCTTCGTAACCTGTTAGTTCATCCCTATGAAATCCCCAAACCACCTTCCCTACCCTCTGGCTCCTATCCTTGTAACCGCCCCCGGTGCAAAACCTGTCCCATGCACCCTCCCACCACCACCTACTCCAGTCCTGTAACCCGGAAGGTGTACACGATCAAAGGCAGAGCCACGTGTGAAAGCACCCACGTGATTTACCAACTGACCTGCCTACACTGTGATGCATTCTATGTGGGAATGACCAGCAACAAACTGTCCATTCGCATGAATGGACACAGGCAGACAGTGTTTGTTGGTAATGAGGATCACCCTGTGGCTAAACATGCCTTGGTGCACAGCCAGCACATCTTGGCACAGTGTTACACCGTCCGGGTTATCTGGATACTTCCCACCAACACCAACCTATCCGAACTCCGGAGATGGGAACTTGCCCTTCAGTATATCCTCTCTTCTCGTTATCCGCCAGGCCTCAATCTCCGCTAATTTCAATTTCTAATTTCAAGTTGCCGCCACTCATACCTCACCTGTCTCTCAACAACTTCTTTGCCTCTACTCTTCCACCTCGACTGACATCTCTGCCCAAACTCTTTGTCTTTAAATATGTCTGCTTGTGTCTGTATGTGTGGATGGATATGTGTGTGTGTGCGAGTGTATACCTGTCCTTTTTTCCCCCTAAGGTAAGTCTTTCCGCTCCCGGGATTGGAATGACTCCTTACCCTCTCCCTTAAAACCCACATCCTTTCGTCTTTCCCTCTCCTTCCCCCTTTCCTGATGAGGCAACAGTTTGTTGCGAAAGCTTGAATTTTGTGTGTATATTTGTGTTTGTTTGTGTGTCTATCGACCTGCCAGCGCTTTTGTTTGGTAAGTCCATCATCTTTCTTTTTAGATATATTTTTTTTTTTCCATGTGGAATGTTTCCCTCTGTTATATATATATATATATATATATATATATATATATATATATATATATATATATATATATATATATATATATGGAGAGACGAAGTAATGATTACAACATTCCAGTATTTCAGAACATATTTCAGTTGCTTGATGTATCTGTTACCGCACATCATGCAAGAGGACAGAAAAACATGGTTTTCAATGAGAATGTCATCATTAGCCGCATGTCCTATGATCCAATCACTAGCTTCACTCTTGCTGCTGCTGTTATCATCCCCCGATCTTTTCTAAGATGTTCCACATGTGTGTAACAGTATTGTTGAATGTTGTGTAGTAATACTACACAATGTCTCATGCACTAAAATGTTGACATCTATTAATTTAAAAGTTTTATTTCTGTCTGCAACGTATGATATCAGCTGAGCCCACATGACTTCTATTGCACTGAAATGGCAATGGTATGGTGGAAGCTGCTACACACTACGACCATTTTCTTCTGTGATTTTGTCAATGGTGTAAGTAATATTATGTGATTTACCTGTTTCATGATTTGCAGCATTTCTGCATTTTTCACTTCCCTACCAAATGAATCTATGTTGTTCTTGTCTAGCCAGTCCTTGTGTCAAACTTCCTGTTGCTGCATGTAGGGACTTTGTTTAATTGAATAGAGTGATAGAAAGCATAATTGAACATTACAGTTTTTTTATGTTGGGATGCAAAGGATGTACAAACCACTATTAAATTCCGCTGCTATCATTCCCCAGATTTCTGTGATGTAAACAACCACAAAGCATTTGGAGCAAACCCATCGATTGTTCTAGCATATGAAAAAATGACCCAACTGCCTTTTTCAACTGGGACTTGCATTGTTTCTTCTGCAGTGTCATCAGTCCTTGCTGTTGGTGTGGAATGATCAGCATTTACCCACATTTTGTCCAACAAAACAATTTCATGAGGTTTGCACTTAGATACCTCCCTCAAAAAACAGCATCTCCAGACAACTATACCCTCCAGTTCAAGCAGAACTCTTCTTCCAGAAAACGTTTTCCACCCAAGTCCTATCTTCTTTAGTATCGCCCAAAGGGTAGTTTTTACACTGAAAAAAAGGCCTTGCTATCTCATAATGAGAGAAGTAGGTTCTTATGAATATTCTTTCCACACATATTATAATAATGAAAACAATCAATTATTGATAAAATTATTTAATTGGATAGATAAAAAAATCTACTCACCAAGTGGCAGCAGAACACACACATAAAAGACTGTTTTCATTGGCAAGCTTTCAGAGCCAGTAGCTCCTTCTTCAGGCAGAAGGATTGAAGGGGAAGGAAGAAGGGTGAACAAAAAGGGCTGGATAGGTCTAGGAAAAGGGGTATATTTTGGGAAAGCCACCCAGAACTGTGGGTCAGGGGAGACTCACCATATGGGATGAGAAGGAAAAACTGATTGTTGGTTATGATGGCGTTCATGTTATTTTGTCAAGAATCTGAGTTCCTGGTTCTGTAACCAAAATGCAATAAACCAATGCAATCAGTTAAGATTTTTCTGATATTTACAAACTGCTAATAACTACATTCACTCATCTGGCAAGATATGAAACTTTTTCACATTTCATTGATCTTTACTTTTATTGTTTTTTGTATTTTTAGACTACCTAAACTCATCAGGTTGCAGTTTTTACTTGTCAATTATTTTTGGTTTACTATGATTAGAATATTTTACAGAATAAAGGATGACAGCCAAAAACAGTTGCAGGATAGAATTTTTTTTATTAAAACTCTTGACCACGGTTTCAGTACATATAAACATACCTTCATCAGAAGTAAAACTTCTAAAATTACATCATGCCATGGAGAATAATAAAATAATTATGCCAAAGGCGTCGTCAGTAATTTAAAATGTTAAACTGTTCGCTATGATCTTGTGCCCATTACACATGTCGTATAAATGGAGATGATGTTTTAAATTACTGACGACGCCTTTGGCATAATTATTTTATTATTCTCCATGGCATGATGTAATTTTAGAAGTTTTACTTCTGATGAAGGTATGTTTATATGTACCGAAACCGTGGTCAAGAGTTTTAATAAAAAAAATTCTATCCTGCAACTGTTTTTGGCTGTCATCCTTTATTCTGAAGAATTTTAACAGTTGCTGCTGCAGCCATGTTTAAAATCTTGTAGAATATTTTACCTTTTATTTTAAACAATTCAACTCTGTTAACCCATAAAAGAGAAATTATTGTAGACAACTCTTTATTGTTACTCTCCCCATTTTCACTTACAGGGTACCATGGGTTTTGTCCATATGGCCTGTCTCTCAAGATGGCTGACAGAAACCAAACGGAAGACTTGTGAGCTTTGTGGGAAAGAGTTCAAACTGAAGCACGAGCTTCGTTACAATAAACTCAAAAGTATCATCATATGGATTTTTTGCACCAAGGGTGCTGATCGTGGAATAGACACACTCACTCTGTTTGTACAATTCTGTTATGTAATATTTTTGGTTCCTTTTGTGTTGGTATCAATCTATTACTGTGTTGTGTATGGTGAATACTTTAATGTGGAAGAGACAGATGGCATTATTGCTTTTCAATGGCCATCGATGTCAGTGAGTGTAATGGCATTTGTTCTTGGTGCATTCTTGTTTTGCTGTGTGTATTTGACAATAGATGATCTGTTCTACTTTTGGTATCTGTGGTGGCAACATCAAATAGCTGTCGTAATTCTGCCTGGGTGACAATATGATGTAATTTTCTAGTTGCTGAGACTAAACTAAACCTTTTACCTTGAACACAACTTCAGTTCCTTTGTTTAGTTACATGGGTCCTGAATGAGCTGTTGCAAATGATCTGCATAATAATTTTCTTTTGTTGAATGAACATTACCTTGGATAAAACTGTAGGAAATATTAATGCAGCATACACTCAGCAGCAGACAGAAAGATTTGTTATGTACTGTGGTCAAAACTGAAGCAGGACTTAAAATATGGCCATCACCCTTGTTATGTGGTAGTCCAGTGTGAAATTTGAACCAGTACAATAGATACATAAATGAACATGACTGTTCAGTTTGGTGAGTTGGATTTTAGCACTGTTGGCTGAAATAATGAAAACATGAAAGTTTTAGAGGTTGAAGTAGTACTAATTCTCTTTGCACTACTGGCAGCGCATGTTGCATTCATCATCGTAGAAGATGCCACTTCTTCCACAGCACATTGCCAGTCCATTCACAGGGTTTGTTATTGACTGACTAACAGTCACTTTGCATGTGACCCTGTTTGTGTGCCTCAGTTGTCAGTATCAAATAATGATGGGTAAGTATAACAGCCAGTACCTAAAAAACTCGATTAGTAGGTCAGTAAAGTGATACATTATGCAGCATTTATTTGTGCTCATGGAGGCTTCACTAAATACTTTTCATGTGTCAGTAATACCACTGTGTTGTTCCGATAATCAAATCATTTATTTGTACGAGTATTTTATATAAAATATAAATTTCATTCTTTCTGGTATTTCTTTTCTGCTGTCAGCTTTTTCCATACTGGAGAAATATGTTTAACATTATCTCAGTATACTGTACAAATTATTTGTGGAAAATGCAACTAACTAAACATGCATAATGTGATAAAAGAAAACACTGAGTGGAATGCAGTTGCTCATTTTAGTAAAGATAATCGATCACCAAAGGCAGTGTTAAGCAGTGTGTAGGCACATAAACAAGCTATTGAACATTGTGGAATTCGAAATTCACTGCAAATCAAAACATTTAAACAATATGTAACTGAAGAATAAAAAACCAATTCAATGTGTGCATGGTCTGCCACTGTGACTGAAGAATAAAAAACCCAGTCATTGCATCTCAACTCTGTAAGTCTGCCATTCAGTAAAACAAACACACATACATTCTCTCTCTCTCTGTCTAATTCAGTAATTCATAAATGGAGTTTTGAGAAACATAGTAGCAACAGTAAGTCAATATCATTTTGAGCTTTCATTTGGTGAAATGTGTCACTTAATAGGCTTTCAAATTAAAAAAAAAAAGCTTTCTAGAGCTGCTTGGCTTGGAACTGATTTTTATGATTTTTAATCAGTCAGTGATACAGATGAAAGATTTGTGAAATTAGGAAGAGTCTGCTGAGAAGGTTACATTGTCTATTTATTCAGTAACTTACATTAATGCTCACTGCAGTTCAGTTGTCCACATAAAGAGGCTTCTAATGTGTTCCAGTGATTCTGATGTGGATTTTCCTAAGCTATTCCTGGGCAAAGATTTTTATTTTCATGCTATTGGTGCTGTTGTTGTTGTCATCTTCAGTAAAATTCTGATTCTGAAATCTCCAATTGTTATTGTTCTGTTTAGTTTTATTTTAAAAATTAAGGTTATGGTTACTTATAATGAGACTTTGTGTAATTGTGATTTACGGATCAAGTAAATTACATTTTTCACAGCAATAAACTCATAACATAGGACATGTCATTATGCTTACAATGTATATAACATGTAATCATCTACATGTAATTACCCACATCAAAAAAAGTTTTGTATCATCCTGGTTCCCTGAACTCCTGAAGGTAGCCGTTGACTGTGGATATTGTATCACCGACACAGTCCCTTTGACTGTTCACAGATGTCACTAAACCTGCCCAAAGATGTAAACAGCCATGCATGAGCAGCGCCTATTAGACAGAGGGGGTCCGACAACCGACCAGTTCCAGTCATTCCACCAGGAAAAAGGTACACGAGTTATTTTCTCTGTAGTTCAACCATGCCTAGACGGTCAGTACCACAGTTCGATCGTGTCCACATTGCTACTTTGTCCCAGCAAGGGCTCTCGACAAGGGAAGTGTTCAGGCATCTTGGAGTGAACCAAAGTGGTGTTGTTCGGACATGGAGGAGATACAGAGAGAGAGAGACGGGAACTGTCGATGACATGCCTTGCTCAGACCGCCCAAGAGCTACCACTGCAGTGGATGACCTCTACCTACTGATTATGGCTTGGAGGAACCCTGATGGCAATGCCACCACGTTGAATAATGCTTTTTGTGCAGTCACAGGTCATCTTGTTACGACTTAAACGTGCACAGTAGGCTGCGTGATGCACAACCTCATTCCCGACATTACAGGATCGTTTAGTCATCGCGAAAGCATTACGGAGATGATAGATAAACTCCAGTGGAAGACTCTGCAAGAGAGATGCTCAGTAGCTTGGTATGGGCTTTTGTTGAAGTTTCGAGAACATACCTTCACCAAGGAGTCAAGCAGTATATTGCTCCCTCCTACGTATATCTCACAAAGAGACCATGAGGATAAAATCAGAGAGAGCCCACACAGAGGCATACCGACAATCTTTCTTTCCATGAACAATACGAGACTGGAATAGAAGGGAGAACTGATAGAGGTACTCAAGGTACTGTAACCTCCCCCTCACTTATCGACCTTAATGACAGTGAAAAATTAAACCGCGTGTACCTAATGGAAATTTGGGAAAAGCAATCGTCACTGAAGTTAATCTGTCGGTAAAGAGGGAGGAAAGGGTTACATCTAAATGAAAGGAAAAATGCAAATAAAACTGGAGGAAATTAATTTTGAAAAGGGGTAAAGTTAATAAAGATAGTAAATGTGCGGCCGTTACGTTAACAATTAACTAGCGGTAATTTGGGATTTGGGGGAAATTACGGTCGCCAGTCCTAAGGACAATTACTATAGTAACTGAAAAAGAAAGGTTATTACACATATAATTAGCACTAGAAGTGTGGCAACTGAAGGTTGACACGTGTAGTGTGAAAACTGAATGTTTGTCAGAAGTAATAAATTTCGCTACACTCTGACTTAATTTGGAAATCGAAAGTTAATTTAGTGACTGAAGTTAATAGTGAGCTTTCTTTCTGAAGCACATCGAAATTCAGTAAAATACGGTTAGTCTTGGACTACCTCAACAATCATTTCAAAAGCTACTTGAAACCATGAAATTTAGAAATAAGAGATTTAACTTTGAACTTGAATTAAATGATTCTGAACAATTAACAATAGTAAAATTTAGTACGTACCAAGCTGAGCTGCAGTCACAGGTAAGCTAAAATATGGTAACAAAACTAGCACTCTTAATTTGTGCTTGTGTAATCTAAATATTGTAGCCAGCTATGAATACTTTAACTGAACTTTGAAATTAAAGCAGTGAATTCTAATTATATTACTTTAATGCTGGCGTTTGAATTTCAACGACACTCGGGTTCATTTCGGAAAAGGAAGGGACCCTGCTTGGCAATGCAATTGGGGCAATGAGCAACAAAGGTTCATGCTAAGTTGCTGTAATTTTGTGATGCAACAATTTTAAAAGTTTGAAAAGCTGAGGTCTTCCATACAGTTCTAAAACTTTACGTGCTTCCAGTCTTCCTTGTTGGTTGATTGAAAGTTTGAAGCCCTCGATCGAGGAGGTGGCGACAGTCACACATTGTCGGCCGTCGCTGTTGCAGAAGCTGGATGTTTGCGCACCTTCTCGACACGGTCACCAGACGAAACGGGCTCTTGATGTGCGCCAGCTAATGCTTCCCGTCCGCGACACCGTGTCAGAAACGATTATAGCAAGTCAAGCGCAATTACATGCTGCCAAACCCCGAAAGCGCGGCAACTCGCGGGAGCGTCACACAACACCTGCTCCACTCGCTACTCCAGCCAGACTCTCCCTGCTCTGCCCGCGCTCCACGCGGCAGAGTTAACACTACCAAAGATCCTAAACACTTTGGTTCTCCACACGACCTATCGATGTATTCGTTCGATAGCATAGTTTTCCCTAGGCCAGACGCAGCGTATAAATACAAATAATATTCACAAAACAAACCAATTATAAATCGACATAAATGCATAAATATATACAAATAGTAAAACAATTACAATATATAAAGAGACAGAAATGTCATATCTTGAGGTAGCAAAACAAGGAAAAAACTTATAGTACAATAGATGGAAATAGGAGGATATGCATTTCCGGCGTTACACGTGCCCCACATTTTCTGAGGATGTTCGTGTAACGTAAACAGACTCAGAAAATGTCCCAAAAAAGGAACAGCGGAAATGCATATGCTCAAAACATCAACAAAATTTAGCATTCGTCTAATTAACCATAAATCAATTTTTAGACCATAATAATTGAGTGGAGACACTCCTAATCTTATTCCACTCTGTCATCTTGCACAAAATAAAATAGGTTGACAACATATTAAAATTCATAGAAAACATAGAAAATGGTTTAGCTACTCCAATAACATTAAAATTCCTAACGGTATCAAGAAATGGAATACTATTTACAAAATTAATCAGGGTACATGGTCATAGAAAACAGGTATATCAAAATACGCAAATTAATAATTAATTACATAGAACACACATTTTATATAACCTTTTCATAATTAATATTCTCGTCATGAGAATCCACTTAACGCTAAACAAGAAAACAATATACAGCAGATCGAAAAAACATAAATAATGACAGCAGAATTCTTTCACATCAGCTGTCCGGGAAGAAAAACAACTCTGCCTTTCGTACCCGCAAGTACAAAGAATGCCGACAGCGGCACAAGAGCCGACAGCGGCTCCACCTCGCCAGTATTGTTGCGCCCGCCTGTGCGGCCCGCTTGATCTCACTCGCCCTTGTAACGGCATTTCCAGAACGTCCGTTTCACTGAATTCTTTCGGAAAAACTCACTCCCGAGTAATCTCAAGGAGTCCATTAACACTATCACAGTGGATAACTCAACACTGTCCATCATCATACGCATGTACTAGCCTGAAACTTAAAACTGCGTCTAAGTACATCGGCAATGACTAGTAAAACACACATCCATGAAATCTTACAGCTAGTTACAAAATAATATTTATATTGCTTAATCTACTGTGACTCAGCTGAAAACAAACTAGCAGCTTGGATTTTTAAATTGATTAATAATCAGTAACTCTTAAATCATTTAATCAACATTAATTACTTATTAATTACAACTTCTTTAATGACCTCTAGGTCAGACAAAAGCATGGCAATCTAGCAAATCGTTAAATATTACCCTCTATATTTACATACTGTACAAATTACCCATTCTGTGGTATTAATCAATCCTTGGTTGGTACAATTTCAAGTCTACAATGTTCCGTATACCTAATAGTTTTCCAGAGCTTGGATACTCTAAGCAATAAGCATTTGTGTGAGGTATACCAATGACTTTATTTGGTCCATTATAAACAAACTTAAATTTAGAGATTTCATTGTCTATCTCGCTAGATTTCTCATGAGCTTTTACAAGTACTAAGTCTCCGATTGCAAACTTAGCAAAACGCGCTTTAGCGTCATGACGACGTATGCGAGCATCGGCTTTTAGCTTCATTACTTCTCGCAAACGATCTTTTTTCACACCAATACTAATGTCAATCCGTGGAGGAAATTTGATTATCTCTTCCACTAAACTTTTACTTCTGTCATCCAACAGGATTTCCTCTGGAGAAAATCCCGTAGATTCATGTCTCAAGGTGTTCATAATTCTCTCAAATACTGCTACATATTTGCCCCATGCCCTATGGTTGTGATGGCAATAGGTACGGCAAAGTCGGCCTAGCTCGCGCATATACCTCTCAGCGGGATTCCCAGCCGGACAATAAGCTGAAATATGGATCACTTCGACCCCATTACTTTCCATGCCTTCATTCCACAACTTAGAAGTAAATTGTGCCCCATTGTCTGATAGAATCGCCTTGGGCTTACCAATATGAACAAAATAATCGTTCACAAGCTTGCTATAGACCGCTTTGGCTGTAGCTTTCCTAATCGGGTATAGTTTGATGAACTTGGAAAAAGCTTCTAGCACTTCTAAAATGTAGGCAAAGTTTCCTGATGACTTGGGCAAAGGTCTGTACAAGTCCACGCATAGTAATTCAAAGGTGTCGTTAGGCCTTATACTTTGCATAGGACCACGACTCGTACAGTTGGTAACCTTCACCTTCTGACATAAACCGCAAGTTTTCACTCTGTCAGTAACGCGTTTTAACATGTTGTTAAAATGCACTACTTCACTCAGCTTTTCCGTACATTTCTTTGGTCCACAGTGACCATACGCCAAATGGTAGTAGTCTATTATTTCCGTGACGAATTTAGTGGGCCAGCATACCCGCCAAATATTACTATCTTCACCCTTACGTATGTACAAGATATGATCGTATATCTTCTAACACTTCCTTAATTTCTCTCCTTCTGGACTCCTTTAGTCATATCGGGTTTTCACCATATTTAAACAACTGTCCTCGTTCTGATGACGACATAGATTCTTACAGACGTTCACTATTAATTTGCGTCCCTCAACTTCTTTAAAATAGTGTAATTTGTCCACTCCATCTGACTCATCTTTCAATATATCTTGATTAGACTCGGGCAACCGCGACAGCGCATCCGCTACGCAATTGTCGGTCCCTTTTACGTAACAGATGTCATAGTTAAATTGCTGTAAATACAGCGACCACCTAGTCAGTCTTTCGTGAAGTAGTTTACAATCCTTCAGATAAGTGAGCGCCTTATGGTCCGTATGAATAATCACCTTACGGTCCCATAGGTAACCCTTGAACTTTTTGAATCCCCACACGATAGCGAGACACTCTTTCTCAGAAATCGTGTAGTTTCCCTCACTTTTTGATAAAGTTCCTTATCCTCTCCTTTACCAACTTCTTGGAACAGTTCTACTCCCACCCCGTAATTCGACGAATCCGTTCCCAGATGGAAGGGTAGCGATAAATGAGGATGAAATAGTATGTTAGATCTTAACAACTCGTCTATTAATCTCTCGAAAGCGGCCTGACACCCGTCAGTCCACACAAACGGAACATTTTTGCGTAAGAGGTTATTCAAATTTTCATCATTAAACACTTGTCCTTTTACAAATTTACGGTAAAATCCTGTGAGCCCTAGAAAACTTTTTAACTGTTTCCTAGACTTCGGTGGAGGACAATTCCTTATTGCCTCTAGTTTCTCTGGGTCTTTCGTAATACCAGCAGTGGTAATTACATGCCCTAAAAATTTCAGTTCCTGCTTCACAAATTCGCATTTCTTTAGCTTTAGAGTCATTCCGCCACAGCGCAATGCTCTGAAAACTTCATCTAACAGGTCACAATGGTCATGCCAAGTGGCATTGGCCAACAACAGGTCGTCAACATATACAGTTAACCTTGAACTCAAAGCCGGTCCTAGCACTTTATCTAGGGCCCTGATGAATACGGACACAGATATATTAAGTCCAAACGGCAGTACTCTATACTGATAACACCTGCCCGCAAACAAGAAGGCGGTGTATGGCCTAGATTCTTCTTCGAGTTCTATTTGCCAGTAACTAGCCGTCAGATCGAGGCTAGTCATGAACTTAACATCATGAAAACATTGCAAAATCTCCTCCATACTCTCTGGTGTGTCTGTTTCGCGTTGAACGACCCTATTCAACGTGCGTGCGTCAATAACAATATGCACACTACCATCCCATTTTGCTACAATGACCAAACCGTTATTGTATGGACTCGTACTTCTTTCAATCACTCCCCATTCGATCATCTTATCTATCTCCCGTTGCACTGCTTCCTTTTTGGACAGCGGTATAGCATACTGTCTCACGAAGAATGGTTCGTGCGGAATTACATGCAACTTGCATTTATATCCTTCCACAAGTCCCGGTTTGTCTGAAAACACACTCTTATTCCTCATTATCACTTCATACAGGCCTCGTCTTTGTTCGTGTGTTACGTTTGACACACCATCTACAATACTTTCCAATTCACTTTCTACACTATTGTCAATGCCGAGATTCCTCACATTACAGTAGTTCAAATTCATACCTACATCAATACCATCCGGCCAGTTAACAATGTGTATAGGCTGGTATTGCCTACGCACACCGTCTCCTGCCTCGTCAAAGCTAACTATTATTGTTTTATCTTGTGACGTCCCCCCATGAACCATGGACCTTGCCGTTGGTGGGGAGGCTTGCGTGCCTCAGCGATACAGATGGCCGTACCGTAGGTGCAACCACAACGGAGGGGTATCTGTTGAGAGGCCAGACAAACATGTGGTTCCTGAAGAGGGGCAGCAGCCTTTTCAGTAGTTGCAGGGGCAACAGTCTGGATGATTGACTGATCTGGCCTTGTAACATTAACCAAAACGGCCTTGCTGTGCTGGTACTGCGAACGGCTGAAAGCAAGGGGAAACTACAGCCGTAATTTTTCCCGAGGACATGCAGCTCTACTGTATGATTAAATGATGATGGCGTCCTCTTGGGTAAAATATTCCGGAGGTAAAATAGTCCCCCATTCGGATCTCCGGGCGGGGACTACTCAAGAGGATGTCGTTATCAGGAGAAAGAAAACTGGCGTCCTACGGATCGGAGCGTGGAATGTCAGATCACTTAATCGGGCAGGTAGGTTAGAAAATTTGAAAAGGGAAATGGATAGGTTAAAGTTAGATATAGTGGGAATTAGTGAAGTTCGGTGGCAGGAGGAACAAGACTTTTGGTCAGGTGATTACAGGGTTATAAATACAAAATCAAATAGGGGTAATGCAGGAGTAGGTTTAATAATGAATAAAAAAATAGGAGTGCGGGTTAGCTACTACAAACAGCATAGTGAACGCATTATTGTGGCCAAGATAGACACAAAGCCCATGCCTACTACAGTAGTACAAGTTTATATGCCAACTAGCTCTGCAGATGATGAAGAAATTGATGAAATGTATGACGAGATAAAAGAAATTATTCAGGTAGTGAAGGGAGACGAAAATTTAATAGTCATGGGTGACTGGAATTCGTCAGTAGGAAAAGGGAGAGAAGGAAACATAGTAGGTGAATATGGATTGGGGGGAAGGAATGAAAGAGGAAGCCGCCTTGTAGAATTTTGCACAGAGCATAACTTAATCATAGCTAACACTTGGTTCAAGAATCATGAAAGGAGGCTGTATACATGGAAGAAGCCTGGAGATACTGACAGGTTTCAGATAGATTATATAATGGTAAGACAGAGATTTAGGAACCAGGTTTTAAATTGTAAGACATTTCCAGGGGCAGATGTGGATTCTGACCACAATCTATTGGTTATGAACTGCAGATTGAAACTGAAGAAACTGCAAAAAGGTGGGAATTTAAGGAGATGGGACCTGGATAAACTGAAAGAACCAGAGGTTGTAGAGAGTTTCAGGGAGAGCATAAGGGAACAATTGACAGGAATGGGGGAAAGAAATACAGTAGAAGAAGAATGGGTAGCTCTGAGGGATGAAGTGGTGAAGGCAGCAGACGATCAAGTAGGTAAAAAGACGAGGGCTAGTAGAAATCCTTGGGTAACAGAAGAAATATTGAATTTAATTGAGGAAAGGAGAAAATATAAAAATGCAGTAAATGAAGCAGGCAAAAAGGAATACAAACGTCTCAAAAATGAAATCGACAGGAAGTGCAAAATGGCTAAGCAGGGATGGCTAGAGGACAAATGTAAGGATGTAGAGGCTTGTCTCACTAGGGGTAAGATAGATACTGCCTACAGAAAAATTAAAGAGACCTTTGGAGAGAAGAGAACCACATGTATGAATATCAAGAGCTCAGATGGAAACCCAGTTCTAAGCAAAGAAGGGAAGGCAGAAAGGTGGAAGGAGTATATAGAGGGTTTATACAAGGGAGATGTACTTGAGGACAATATTATGGAAATGGAAGAGGATGTAGATGAAGACGAAATGGGAGATAAGATACTGCGTGAAGAGTTTGACAGAGCACTGAAAGACCTGAGTCGAAACAAGGCCCCGGGAGTAGACAACATTCCACTAGAACTACTGATGGCCTCGGGAGAGCCAGTCATGACAAAACTCTACCATCTGGTGAGCACGATGTATGAGACAGGCGAAATACCCTCAGACTTCAAGAAGAATATAATAATTCCAATCCCAAAGAAAGCAGGTGTTGACAGATGTGAAAATTACCGAACTATCAGTTTAATAAGTCACAGCTGCAAAATACTAACGCGAATTCTTTACAGATGAATGGAAAAACTGGTAGAAGCCGACCTCGGGGAAGATCAGTTTGGATTCCGTAGAAATGTTGGAACACGTGAGGCAATACTGACCTTACGACTTATCTTGGAAGAAAGATTAAGAAAAGGCAAACCTACGTTTCTAGCATTTGTAGACTTAGAGAAAGCTTTTGACAATGTTGACTGGAATACTCTCTTTCAAATTCTGAAGGTGGCAGGGGTAAAATACAGGGAGCGAAAGGCTATTTACAATTTGTACAGAAACCAGATGGCAGTTATAAGATTCGAGGGGCATGAAAGGGAAGCAGTGGTTGGGAAGGGAGTGAGACAGGGTTGTAGCCTCTCCCCGATGTTATTCAATCTGTATATTGAGCAAGCAGTAAAGGAAACAAAAGAAAAATTCGGAGTAGGTATTAAAATTCATGGAGAAGAAGTAAAAACTTTGAGGTTCGCCGATGACATTGTAATTCTGTCAGAGACAGCAAAGGACTTGGAAGAGCAGTTGAACGGAATGGACAGTGTCTTGAAAGGAGGATATAAGATGAACATCAACAAAAGCAAAACGAGGATAATGGAATGTAGTCAAATTAAATCGGGTGATGCTGAGGGAATTAGATTAGGAAATGAGACACTTAAAGTAGTAAAGGAGTTTTGCTATTTAGGGAGTAAAATAACCGATGATGGTCGAAGTAGAGAGGATATAAAATGTAGACTGGCAATGGCAAGGAAAGCGTTTCTCAAGATGAGAAATTTGTTAACATCGAGTATAGATTTAAGTGTCAGGAAGTCGTTTCTGAAAGTATTTGTATGGAGTGTAGCCATGTATGGAAGTGAAACATGGACGATAACTGGTTCGGACAAGAAGAGAATAGAAGCTTTCGAAATGTGGTGCTACAGAAGAATGCTGAAGATAAGGTGGGTAGATCACGTAACTAATGAGGAGGTATTGAATAGGATTGGGGAGAAGAGAAGTTTGTGGCACAACTTGACTAGAAGAAGGGATCGGTTGGTAGGACATGTTTTGAGGCATCAAGGTATCACAATTTAGCATTGGAGGGCAGCGTGGAGGGTAAAAATCGTAGAGGGAGACCAAGAGATCAATACACTAAGCAGATTCAGAAGGATGTAGGTTGCAGTAGGTACTGGGAGATGAAGAAGCTTGCACAGGATAGAGTAGCATGGAGAGCTGCATCAAACCAGTCTCAGGACTGAAGACCACAACAACAACAACTTGTGACGTACATGTCAAAGTTTTGCTTTCGCAATTAATCACTGCACGGTACTTTAATAGCCAATCTAACCCGATAATTACTTCCGTAGTTAAGTCTGGCACGACGACAAATTCTTGTTCAAATCGTGCCCCACATATCTCGAAGTAGACAAAAATCTGTTTTGTGACCGGTTTACTGGCCTTCCCAGGAGCACCGATAATTTTCACTCCTGTTACTGGCATAACTACGATGCCGGGTCTGTCTTTCAGTAACTCAAATATTTTCCCAGATACAGCACTCAATTCTGCACCAGTGTCAATCAACACGTTTAGTTGTAGGTCGTGCATATTAACAGACACTACTACCTGTCTACACTTGTCCTCGACTGTTTCTTTATTTTCCCACAGTAAATCCTCGTCTATATCCAGGTCATTCCAGAAAAAACCATCCGGCTTTGATCCTAAATCCGGCTTATCTGGCGACCTTTTCAGCTTCTGTTCACATACAGTTTTAATTTCAACACGTTTGTCCTGAGGCTTAGTCTGTAGCTTTGCCTCCAATACCGAAACCTTTTCCTGTAACTCGTCAACTAGTGAGTGTTGCTTTGCTATCAATTCACTAATTGTCACTTTCGTTGATTCCACTTTGGTCAGATTGATCTCATCTGCCAATCTACCTGGAGGAATGTGCCCAGCAGTATCTGCAATTACTTCCTCTGGATCTGCGCAACCCACACTGCTACCGTCTGACCGTATAACGTCAGCTCTAACCTCATACACGCTGTAATCTACGTGCTTTTCTACCAATCGTGTCCGGCTATCGCTAAAATTTTCGTAATCTTCCTCCTTAATACTCTCGCAATGTTTAAACTGGAGGTTTGCGTCGGATGGGTCGGCTACTTCTACCACTACAACTTTCGGTAAGGTCTGCCGGTTAGGGCCAGAACTTTCCGTTACTACTTCAACATCTAACTCCTGCGGGACGAAACATGACGAATCTTGCTCGTGCTCCCCATTAACATCAACTATTTCTAGTGAAGTCTGCCGGTTAGGGCCAGAACTTTCTATCACTTCACAAATACTATCTTCCTGTGGGACGAGACGCGGCAAATCCTGCCTGCGCTCCCCATAAACACTTCTCCCGTACAGGCCCCTATAATCTCTTAGTTCGTCGTATAAGCGACCGAACTGCCTTAACCAGACCTCATCCCTCTCTGCATCCCCTCGCTCAATGACGGACGTGTTATCCGACATCTGATCTTCTCTCAACGCTTGCGAATCATTCTTAAACTCAATCTCCAGTTCCGCAGTGGGTATTACAGCTGCCACTTTATAATCGATTTCCGGAACACTACTTAAATTGTTCTCACTGACAGTGAATGTATTTTCTACTGCGTGTCTACAGCTGATATACTACTTGTGGGCGCACTCCTTTCTCTTAACACTGGCACACTCTCCCGCCGTTGATTATTCCATACGGAATTTTCATAACGACGACACCTGGGTTTTCTCTTGTTATTGGGCCTCCAAAATTTCTCCACGCCCGGTCGGCCCCTCACCGGCGCGGCTAATGGTTTCCCTGTCTCGTCCCAGCAGATACGTTCCCCGGATGCTGCCGAGGCGGCTTATCACACCCTCTGGCGTTATTACTATTCTGTGAAGCCCGTATCACGTTAGTATGATAGTGGTTTCCGTCATTCCTGTTATTATTTGCATCGTACCGATTGTCATTACAGCCCGAACCACTATTGTTATTGACGCCAAGATTGCGGTATGCATTATTCCCATAGTTATCGTTGTTGTGGTTGCTGTGGTACCCGTTGTTGTTACCACGGCCTCTACCACTGTCGCGATTATTGCGCCAATTGTCCTCGTCCTCAACTCTTTCCAGGAAATCATTGATTGTCCTGTAATTGCTTCCTATGTAGCGTTTTGTATCATCTGGAAGCTTCTTGTAGAGTTCCCAGACTATTTTGGATTCCGTGCGGCGATCACGCAAATATTCCAACTTGCGGATCCAGCCCTCACAAAACTCCTTCATCGAGCCGCGCGAATTCGCATCGAAAGGCTTCGATACCACAAATTCGCGCCAGACACTTTGCTGTTTTTGCTCTGACCAGTATTCAGCCAGAAACAAATTTTTAAACTCGTCAAAAGTCACGTTCGTAACGTTGAGGTTTAAGCCCCAACGCTTGGCATCACCAGCCAGCACGTCAATAACCACATTAATTTTTCTCTCATTAGTCCATGATCTGGGTAAAACTCTTTCAGAATTTTTAATGAAATCCGTCGCGTGTATACCGCCTTTTTTCAAGGGGTCGAACCGCTCCTCTTTCGTCAACAATTACGAACTATGTGCACAGATTGGCACATAGCTCTGTTTTTCGTCAAGTTTCTTCTCTAATTCCGACACTCTCGTAATTACTTGGCAAGTGGCTGTCGCAAGCGTTTCTACTTCCCTTTTTTTTTCTTCGCAGGTATTAGCCTGCTTCGTCACTTTGGTATCTACTTCGGATACTAAAGCCTTTAAAGTTTCCACCTTCTTTTGATACTCTTTTTTTTACTAATTGAATTTGTTCCGTCACCTTATTCTCGATGATCGGAGCAACTGCTTCTCCTACACTTTTCTCGATTCTGCTAATTTCGGAATAAAAACGAGTATTTATGCTCGCAATTTCCGCCTGAACGCCTATCATTTCCTGTTTAAGATTACTGATTTCGGTATTAATCACGACAATATCGTCTTTGATTTTATCAACTTTTGTGTTAACAACTTCAACATTGTTGTTAACAACATTAATAGCTTTGTTCTGATTGTCTAGCATTCGTTCAATTTTTTCAGACTGAGCTTCTTGCTTGGCAGCCTGAGCTTCTTGCTTGGCAGCCTGATCATCTTGCTTGGCAGACAGAGCTTTAATTTCTGCCGATTGACTCTTGATTTCGTTAATCAAAACATTCAATAAATCAGTTAAATTCCCGGAAACTACCGGTTTTACTTCCGTAGCGGCTTCCTGTTTAATTGTACCCCCGTATTCGTCATCAAGGGATTCAGATTAGATTTTCACTTCCGATTCCGAAACATTTTCTAAAGTATGGAATTCCATTTCTGCTCTTTGTTGCGTTTCGGCGGTCGCGTCTTTCATGCTAGCCGCCTGCCCCTGAACAATGGGTACCGCGGTGCGCGTTTCCCACTGTTCGACCGATTGTTCCGTATCCAAGTCTACCAAATTTTGGCAATTGTTGCCTTCACTCGTTTTAATAATTTTCAATATAAATGCCAAATCTCAAATCTAATTAGGATTCCTCACACTAATATTCTCGCTGACGTATCGACCATTTCGTAACCAGTACTTTGTTACGAGATTTGCAAAGTGCAAAATTCGTGTCCAGAACAACCTCAGATCTGAAGATTGTCCTGTCACCAGGTCGCCACGTGTAACCTCCCCCTCACTTATCGACCTTAATGACAGTGAAAAATTAAACCGCGTGTACCTAATGGAAATTTGGGAAAAGCAATCGTCACCGAAGTTAATCTGTCGGTAAAGAGGGAGGAAAGGGTTACATCTAAATGAAAGGAAAAATGCAAATAAAACTGGTGGAAATTAATTTTGAAAAGGGGTAAAGTTAATAAAGGTAGTAAATGTGCGGCCGTTACGTTAACAATTAACTAGCGGTAATTAGGTATTGGGATTTGGGGGAAATTACGGTCGCCAGTCCTAAGTACAATTACTACAGTAACTGAAAAAGAAAGGTTATTACACATATAATTAGCACTAGAAGCGTGGCAACTGAAGGTTGACACGTGTAGTGTGAAAACTGAAAGTTTGTCAGAAGTAATAAATTTCGCTACACTCTGACTTAATTTGGAAATCGAAAGTTAATTTAGTGACTGAAGTTAATAGTGAGCTTTCTTTCTGAAGCACATCGAAATTCAGTAAAATACGGTTAGTCTTGGACTACCTCAACAATCATTTCAAAAGCTACTTGAAACCATGAAATTTAGAAATAAGAGATTTAACTTTGAACTTGAATTAAATGATTCTGAACAATTAACAATAGTAAAATTTAGTACGTACCAAGCTGAGCTGCAGTCACAGGTAAGCTAAAATATGGTAACAAAACTCGCACTCTTAATTTGTGCTTGTGTAATCTAAATATTGTAGCCAGCTATGAATACTTTAACTGAACTTTGAAATTAAAGCAGTGAATTCTAATTATATTACTTTAATGCTGGCGTTTGAATTTCAACGACACTCGGGTTCATTTCGGAAAAGGAAGGGACCCTGCTTGGCAATGCAATTGGGACAATGAACAACAAAGGTTCATGCTAAGTTGCTGTAATTTTGTGATGCAACAATTTTAAAAGTTTGAAAAGCTGAGGTCTGCCATACAGTTCTAAAACTTTACGTGCTTCCAGTCTTCCTTGTTGGTTGATTGAAGGTTTGAAGCCCTCGATCGAGGAGGTGGCGACAGTCACACATTGTCGGCCGTCGCTGTTGCAGAAGCTGGATGTTTGCGCACCTTCTCGACACGGTCACCAGACGAAACGGGCTCTTGATGTGCGCCAGCTAATGCTTCCCGTCCGCGACACCGTGTCAGAAACGATTATAGCAAGTCAAGCGCAATTACATGCTGCCAAACCCCGAAAGCGCGGCAACTCGCGGGAGCGTCACACAACACCTGCTCCACTCACTTCTCCAGCCAGACTCTCCCTGCTCTGCCCGTGCTCCACGCGGCAGAGTTAACACTACCAAAGATCCTAAACACTTTGGTTCTCCACACGACCTATCGATGTATTCGTTCGATAGCATAGTTTTCCCTAGGCCAGACGCAGCGTATAAATACAAATAATATTCACAAAACAAACCAATTATAAATCGACATAAATGCATAAATATATACAAATAGTAAAACAATTACAATATATAAAGAGACAGAAATGTCTGAGGTAGCAAAACAAGAAAAAAAATTATAGTACAATAGATGGAAATAGGAGGATATGCATTTCCGGTGTTACAGTACCCTCCACCACACCCTCAGGTGTCTTGCGGAGTATGGATGTAGATGTAGATGTAGACGTCCATGGCGAGGTCCATCTTTGCAACCACAAAACCATGCAGTGCAGTACAGATGGGCCAAACAACATGCTGAATTGACCTCTCAGGTTTGGCATCACATTCTCTTCACTAACAAGTGTCACATATGCCTTCAACCAGACAATTGTCAGAGAAGTGTTTGGAGGCAACCCGGTCAGGCTGAACGCCTCAGACACACTGTCCAGCGAGTGCAGCAAGGTGGAGGTTCCCTGATGTTTTGATGTGGCATTATGTGGGACCGACTTACGGCGGTCATGGAAGGCACCATAAAGGCTATACGATACATGAATGCCATCCTCTGACTGATATTGGTGAGGCATGGATGACAATTCGTGCCCCAATCATGCACATCTTGTGAATGACTTCCTTCAGGATAACGACATTACTTGACTAGAGTGGCCAGCATGTTCTACAGACATGAACCCTATCGAATATGCCTGGGATGGATTGAAGAGGGCTGTTTATGGATGATGTAACCCACCAACCACTCTGACGGATCTACGCAGAATCACCATTGAGGAGTGGGACAATCTGGACCAACAGTGCCTTGATGAACTTGTGGATAGTATGCCATGAGGAATACAGGCATGCATCTGTGCAAGAGGACATGCTGCTGGATATTAAAGGTACCGATGTGTACAGCAATGAGGGAGAGGGAGGGGGGAGGGGTAGGGAGGGGGAGAGGGAGGGAGGGGGGGAGAGATATATGACCGTCAGAGCCCACTATGGGCCCCAGTCTATTTAAGGCTAGCTGAGCTACGCTCAGCCTCAGCTCTCTGTGTGTATTCTACAGCTCTTTCTGTAGGTAATTGGTTCCTGGTGAATGTTACATAAATACTGTGTTCAAACTGTCAGTGCTTCCATGGAATGAAGTTGTTCCTGTATACTGGTCATTTTGTACTTATACCTAATTACAGCATGACTGGCAACATGTGTGGTCCTGTTCTCCATGCAAATTTCTACTCTGGCTGGTCCTCCGTGTATTCTCACAATGGGTGATGGTTTTACGGAAGACATTTTACATCGGTTGGTCGAACAGCAAGAATCATTTGCTTTGACACTGTACCTCCAATTGCAGGCACTGGACAATCAAACTCAGGTACTTTAATCAATGGCTTCTGTTTTGTTTAGTTGACATGCTCCTCAGTCAGTCAGTGCGACCTGCTGTTTGCCCTCCATAGCCCCCATGGGTCATGTGCCTCCCTTTTCTACATACGGTGATTCCATTGAGGAATAGGATGCATATGAGAAATGTTTGTGACAACACTTTCAAGGTTTTGGGATTACTGACACTATTTTATGTCTTGCCTTGTTCCTTTCATTGATATCACCAAGAATGTATCAAGTCCTATGTCAACTTGCCCCTTTACTTTTCATCCTCTTTAATGAATGGCCAAATGTGTGAACTTCTTTTAAAATACTACTGTACGTGCACACACGTCATTGCATCCCGGGTTGAGTTTTACCACTGTAGGAAGCAACTACATCAGTCCTATCTCCACAGGTTAAGCCGCCATTGTCATTTTGTGTCTGATGTGTGTAAAGAGCCATATGCTGATCAGATGGTGAGAGATTCTATTGTTTGTTTAGCTCTGGATTGTGAGGTGCAAAAGTGTGCCCTCCAGTATGAAAATCCATCCCTCTCCGAGGATTTGCACAGTTGTTCGAAGTGTCATGAGGTGCAGGTAATCTAATTGAGTCATGATGTGAGGTACCAGCAACCCAGCCCTTTCCTCCATACCAAGCTTCAGATAGTTCACAGGGGGAAGGCAAGGTTGCAGTGGTCCACACACGATCACAGCATCAAGGTGGCCGACCTTGCTCCCAGCAGCAGGTGCATCAACGAAATAAACAGGCCAGTAAACAGCAATGTATGCTCCTGTCCTGCCATTATTGTTTCATTGACCATGAGCACCCAAACTGCCGAAAAGCTGGGCAACCTGTCATAATTGCAACAACATGGGTCACATTGCTTCTGTTTTAAATGCAAAAATTCAGTGCAATGATCCTGATGCAGATATGGATGTAAACATTGTATCAGCAATTTCTGTTGTGCCAAACAAGCTTTTCATTGGTATTATGGTTGAACTGCGGTGACCTCTTTAAACTCACAAACTTATAAGGTCCTGAACTCCTCTCTTCTTCTCCCTGTGTCATCAAAGTTCATAAATCACAGTAAACAGAATATTCCTATTCTCAGCCAATTCTCTACCTCAGTGACCTTCAAGTCAGCAGTCCAATCACTTACATTTCTTGTTGTAGATAACACACATTTGGAGAATCTTTTTGAATTAGATGCTTTCAAGTTGTTTGGTTTTACAATTTCAGATGAAATGAATTTAGTGTCTGAACAAGTGGCATACAGACAGATGTTTTATGTTCTGAGTTTTTCTCTTTGTTCTCTCTTGGATCGGGGTGTGCCAACAATTTCCGAGTGCACATTACCATGAAACATTCTGCTCGGCCTTGTGTTTTATGGGCCCTTCTGATTCCAGTGGCACTCAGGGAACAAGTCAAAAATGAATTAGATCACTTTATGGAATCTGGTGCTGTTCGGCCTATTGCATCAAGTGAATGGTCTACCCCCCTTGGTTATAGTAAAGAAACCATAGGGCCACTTATGCCTCTGTGGCATTTTTAAAGTTTCTGTGAATGCACAATTTTTTAATGAACACACATCTGATACCGTACCCACATGAACTCTCTGTGAAGTTAACTGGTAAATATTTCTCAAACATTGGCTGTCAGATGCCTGTTTACAAATCCCTTTAGATACAGAGTCACAACATACGTTGCTTGTCAATACTTGTTGTTGCTTTTGTAATTTCCAGCACTACTGCTATTTTTCAACATTTTTGGAACAACTTGTAGCATCCGTGCTGCATTGTGCAAACTAATTGGATGACACTGTTATTTCCAGTGCCTTCACTGACAAACAATTACAAAATATCCATACTCTTTTTTTCCTACCCTCCAAGTGTCTGCGTTGAAGTGTAATTTAGAAAAATGTCAATTTTTTCAACCTTCTATTATTTGTCTTGGGTTTGGAGTTTGTCACGAGGTCTCAAACCCCTGCAGCAACATGTTTCTTGTATTGTGTCACTTCCATACCCTTCATCAGTCAAAGAACTTCAGGTTCTTCTAGGCAAAGTTGCCTACTACCATAAATTTTTGCCTGGGGCTGCAAACTGCTGCCAAAACCAGCAGTTCCTCTATTTCTTCCGACGCCATTGTCAGGGATTCCATCACCTGTTCCTGAACAACCACTGATAATACTATCATCATCACCATGAGCACCGTTACCACAACCAATGCCCAAGGTTGACATGGATGCAGCCCTGGCATTGCCAGTGCTGCCACATAGTTTAACATGGCAAGGTGGGTGCAGATTTTGTCCATGCTCAAAGCACTTCAGATTGTATACTCCTATTGCAGCATGCCACCTTAACTAGAGCCCAGCAGATGAGGAGCATAGTGTGGACGTCTCAAGATTTGGTGGCCTCCCTAAGAAACCATGTGTGGCAGTACTGTGTCATCTGCAGAGTGTGCCTCAGACTTGTGTGTGTGTGTGTGTGTGTGTGTGTGTGTGAGAGAGAGAGAGAGAGAGAGAGAGAGAGAGAGAGAGAGATCACCATCAGAACCCACAACAGGCCCCAGACTGTTTAAGGTTAGCCAAGCGACACAGGGCCTCAATTCTCTATGTGTATTGCTACAGCTCTTCAGCTCTTTGTGAACGTAATTGGTTCCTGGTAAATGTTACTTAAATACTGTGTTCAAGTTGTTACTGCTTCCATGGCCATATTGTACTTATACCTATTTACGACAGGTAACAATCTTGCTTTCTTTTTTTTTCTTTTTTTTTCCAAATAAAACTGTAGAAATTTCTGCCACTAGTATCATATTTCTAAAAGATATATTCAACAGCATTACCTCTTCAAATTCCAATTGATAGTTTTAGAGAAATAACATATTTAGAACTTAGGATTCAGCTGTTTGGAACATGAAATTCATTGCTGTCTTATATATAAATTCGTAATTTCATACCCAAAAAAAGGAAATATGTCATGTCAGAGAAGGATAAAACAAAGTATTGCACTGTTGACATCAGTATAAAAGAAGCACACAGGAAATGTAGTTCTCATTCTGCCAGTATCTTTCACATGTTGAATGCTCGTGAATTTGAAAAAAAAAAAACATATCTTCTGCAAACCAAGAGAAACTAGATTTGCTACTTCTATATTGATAATGCAGTATGATTGCGAATAAAGCAAATGATATCCATGCAGAAAGTTATCCCAGAAGATGATATATGAAAAGAATGACAATTTAGCAAATGTGCAAAAAACTGATTAGAATGACACTGGAATACTATGCAGAGGGTAAGGTGCAGGCTTCAGTGAACAGAGCAAATGAAATATATGATATAGCAGCTGCTTTCTATAATACACATGTTAGCTCCAGAGATTAGAAGTGTCTCTAGAATAAGTCAGCCTAGCTTTGTTCACATTTGGCACAAAAACAGTTTCTAGTCATCATGTGTCACTTCACCAGTAGATTAAACAGTGGGACTGCAAAGGTGCATGGAATTCTGTTGGTACATTAGGATAACAGGTTCTCTTTACTGTGAAGCTACTTTTACAAATTGTGGAAAGCTGAACATAAGAAATATACATTATTGGGGCATTGAGACTTCACACTGGGTAAGGCAGGTTGAACATCACAGGAAGTGGAGTGTGTATGTTTGCTGCAGGATTGTTGGAGACTTGCATGACTAGTCCTTACTTCATTGAATAAACCTTACCAAAGTGCAACAGGTACTCCTAGAGTAAGTATCACTTGAAATATGTAGATGCATGTGGTAAAAGCATAATAGGTGCCTGGCTCAGCACTCACCTGTGGCTTGAAAAAACTCTCCCAGCTTTTTCCTGATCACCAGGTAGAATGTGAGAACATTATCAGATGACACCTATGTTTGCCTGATTTAACACCACTGCACCTTTTTCAGGATTAAATGCAAAGATGAAGTCTGTTCACAAGTTTGGGTGACACAAGATGATTTAGAACATCACATTGTTGCAATGTGCACAATGATATTGAAAAAATCTCTTCAGTCTGTCTAGAAGCCCTCGACCTGTGACCACAAACATGTATTGCAGTAGTGTCTTGTGCCAGTGAAACGTCTTGCTGCGCTGATGTTTCCGACTGGAAGTCGACATCACGTGACCATACTCATTTGCTTCAGAGAACACATGTACATATTCTACCACTCTGAAAGGTGTTCTACCACTCTGAAAGTGGATGGCAGGGAGTGCATCACATCGAAATTAGTGTCTCACACTCCTACTGATTTTGGTGAGCATCGGCATTCAGTTTGGAATTTGAACTGGGTCATTCACCTTGGCTGGAACAGTAATTCATCTGTCTTTGATTGATGTTGGTCACATGAAGGTTCATTCTGTAATTGAACTGTTTTCAGGTAGCAAGTCTTGGGAGCATTTTTACTATTTCCTCTGGGACACATCACACTGGATGTTGTGTCAAAGAGCGAGTCGGGCTTGTCATTGATTGTAGTGTCACAAAATTGGCTGGCAGATCATGTGGTCAATAGGATTAATGATGCCCAATCACTAAATAAGGATATTAAGAATGTGGAAGCTCTATCTTAAGTTTGCAAGAGAAAGTCTTATCTCTGCAATGGCAATTGTCCCTTCATAGCATATCTGAGGAAGGTGAAGTAGAAGGGGGTAATGCATGTAGTGAGGTAGGGGAAGTTAACTTACAAGTTGAGTCAGTTTGGTAGATTTATATGCCTCTCCATATCCACATCCAGTGTTACCTGGGGGCTGAGGATGACATAGCGGCTTGTCAGTATCATTGGGCCGACATTGCCTGTTTGGGCAAAGTTTAGTTTTACTTTGATAAAATGTAAACCCCCTCCTGCTGGTCACCCAGGGTATCTGAACTTGGTTGATTAGATCTACTAATAGCATAACTGATGTGTTATGGTTAACATGCAGGTTGAAGGAGCAGGCCGAATTGTTGTCAGTGAACCATACAGGGATAGGCAAAATAATGTGAACAGTAGTAGTAATGGGTTGGTCATGTTTGACGGTCAACAATGCCGATAAGGCACATGTCATTCTGCACTGTGCATGTTGAGTACAGACTAGGCATCAGTGCAGATTGATTGTGAGTAGTACACACTTTGTATTTGCATTCAGAGGCCATGGTTGAAGTGCAATGAAAGACCTAACAGAGTTCCATAGGGTCAGATTCTGGGGCCCAATTAGCTGCAGCATTAGTAACCTAGACAACCAACTTATTGAATCTTTCAAGAGAAACTGTCTTAACAGTCATGATGGCCTACACAAAACATGGAAAGACATCATCGTGTAAACATAATAGTAGGTGCCAATCAAAACTAAATGACAGAGATCATTGTATACTAACATGAATTGTGTCAAAACAACATAAAACTACAGCAGCTAATGTGACTGCAGAGCTCAATAGCCATCTTCAAGACCCCGTATCTATTGACACTGTCCACTGAGATCTCCATAAAGCAAATATTTATGGATGAGCTGCTATACCAAAACCATTAGTGATGATGAACAATGCAAAGAAGCAGAAAAAATGGCATCAGGAGCATAATTCCTGGACAGGTGATCAGTGGAAACATGTCATATGGTCCGACAAGTCAACGTTTTCATTATTTCCAAAATTGGGCTCGGTTTATGTTTGAAGGACGCCAAAAAAAGCCTACAATCCTGATTGCTTGATTCCAGCAGTTAAGTATGGAGATGGAAGTGTGAAGGTGTGGGCAGCCATATCATGTTATTGTTCTGGTACCATCATTACCCTCAAAGGCCAATGATTATGTGAACCTTTTAGGTGATCTGGTGCACCCCATGAATCAAACATAATGCACCCATTCACACAGCCAGGACAGTACAATCATGGTATGAGGAGAACAAAACTGAACTGCAGCGTCTTCCCTGTCCAGCACAGTCCCCAGACTTGAACATTATCGAACCCTTGTGGGCACTATTGGAGCACAGACTCAGGAACAGATTTAGGAGTTAGAAGAGGTTCTGATCGAGGAGTGACATAACATTTCACTGGAGACTATACAATCACTATATGCCAGTATTCAAAGAAGAACCACAGCTGTGTTAAGAGCAAATGGGGGTCCAAACTCTTATTAATAAATCACTCCCAAGTAAGTACAGGTGTTCAAATTATCTTTGCACATCCCCTCTAGGTTGATATTTGAGGTTGCATATCCATTGGTGGATGGTCAGTTTCATAGAGTGATTGCTGAAGGAAGGGAGTTTCTCCAGTTTATTCATAAGAGAATCTTGGCAGAATTTTTAGGCTCACATAGAAGAAAGGAATTAATAGATGAGCATTATTGCAGGGTACCGAGTGGGAATGAATTCTTGGGGAATTATCTTGAGCAAGTACAGATGGCAAAGCTTGCACTCTGTGCAGATGAGACTGAAGCTGAGGCCATTGTGAGTCTTTTGGAGGGGATGATCTTGTGTCACATTCTTGAATAAACTGCACACCTTTTCAGAACTTGACAAGATGGTTATTAATGTGGAAGACATTAGGTGGGGCGACGACAAGCTTTGTCAAGTTACTCCTCCCAGAAAGGCAACTACAGGAATGCTAGGAAATGTATCAAATGCTTGTACGGAGAGGAACCTGCAACCTAAGTGTTTTCGATGCTTGCAGCATCTAGTTAAGGACTGCGGGGAGCCCTGTATGGAGCATATGAAAAGCTGACACTAGGGTGTCCCTCTGGGGTTGCTTTGTGCTGGCCTCCATGGGGGCATCACAGGGTTTGTGACATTAATCCCAGACAGGTCCCATTCGTGTGTGCCACTGTGGAGTGGGAACTGGTGTGTGTACTGATAGATTCAGGTATTAGTGCATTATTAATTGATTTAAATTGGTGTAACAAACATAAAATAATGGCATGTTTGCCAGCCTTGCGAGGAACAAAGCATGTAGTGTAATGTTGCCAGTTATTAGGAGATGCAGTAAGCACACAGCCGTTAGGTACGGTGGCTGCAGGATGGTTACCTTCCCTCCCTCCCTCCTCCCCCCCTCCCCGCCCTCCGCTTTGCTCACAGTGCAGCTGGCACTGCCTGCCGTACCCTCTATGAATCTAAATAATCCATATTAGTAATTATTCGATTTTGTTCAAATTTGGTACACAGGCTTTTGTTATTAATGGAATGGCACTGTCAAAATTTCAGATTTTTATGTATTATAGTTCCGGAGATAATGAAAATTACCTAAAAGTCTTAAAACTGACACTTATGTTTTAAAAGCCACTTAGGAACAATAATAAATTGACTTTCATTATCATTTGAAGCCATTACAAAGTTATCAGTGCCTAAAATCAATTAATTAGAATTTTCTTTTCAAAACTTTAGTTACTTTACATTACATACTACCAAAATTGATCAAAATTATTATTTGCTTATAATTTTGCTGTGAGTGCATGAGAACGATTGAGAGAGTGTATGTCAGACATGCGTTAAAACTTAACATGTCATTTTATGTAAAATCTTGTACAAATAAACTGAGGGAAAGTTATGGTGCAACCTTGATTAAGATGATGTATGTTGGTGTGAGCTTGCTTCTGTATAAAAGCAGCAAGAATGAAAGTTAGAAACGGAATAAGTTTATTTATCAATTTGGAGAATAATTTGTACTCCACTTATTTTGATTAAAAAATATACTAGAAATTGAAGTTTTAATGACATTAATTACTATCAGGTTAGTGATTGGATAAGGCAAGTTTTTCCGCGAGAATGATCTGGAAGGAACATTCTGACTGGTCATTTAGATCAACAGCCAATCAGAATTAAGCTGTTCCTGCACGAATATAGTAAGGTGGGCAGAGCGTAGAGGAGCTGGAGATAGTCACTTGCTAATTGGCCTACGGATAACAACATGCTAGATAGCTCCATATAAATAGTCTGTAAGATGAAGAACTAGTGAGTTCATTTCGGTTAGAACGTGTCATGACTGAAGCGACTAGAGTTACGAACATTTTAATGAAAGTTTGATGTTTCTAAATTAAATAGTTGGAGATTTCTAGTCACAGTAACAATTCCGTGTGGCATATTTCGTGCTCTGTACGGAATACTTTGGCGAGCAATTCTTACTAAGAAGACCACTGAAATGACTGAATGTTTAACCCACGAAGAGTGGTGGATCTGTGACTGTTAGATTGTGAAAATTAGTTGGGTCTGACTCGCAAAAATTCTGGCTGCTTTTCAAGTGAAAATGTGTTGTACAGACAGTGAATTTTGAAAATATAAAGTTTCCCTTATTAAATATGCACTGATAGCCATTTCATGTGTTTCCGTGTGAATAAAAAGCAGATTCAATCTAAATTTTAAATGCTTTCTGTAAATAGACTGCATCCTCCGAATGCCCAATTTTTTAAATATGAACTTTCAGGAACTGACTTTCAACTCAAGTTATGCATCCTCTGTTTGGTAGGTATTAGGTAGTTTCATCAATGCTGCTTTACACTGCCTAGCACGTATCTGCTACTACAGAGTGAAGGGATGTCGGAAGGAAGGAATATCAAGGTACACAGACTTTCGATAATTCAGAGAGAGAATGAAGACGACTGACCCCGCCCTGCCACAGTAGGTCTGTATCGAGTGAAATGTTAAAGGTGTTTTGTTGCGTATTTCGTAAACTTACTATTGGGAAGGTTTCTTGACCAGTTTAATTTCTTGTAGTGGGGGGACTTTCTATCCAAGTGATATTGGAATGTGATGTTTTAAAAGAAACCCATTGATGTCTGGATTGTTATAGTGGGGGTTTGTATTTTAAATTTTGGCTTGAGGAGAGAGTTCTGTTTTGTCCTCATCAGGACTCGTCCATGGTGGGGCAGGTTCAGACTAAATAAAATCCATTCAATATGTAGTATTTGCTGCCTGACCAGATTCAGCAATTAATTGTTTTATTAAAGGAGTTTCTGCAGGCTCTTACTGATTGGTAGGGCCTAACTAATAAAATACAGTATAAGATCAGATTAACAGATAATATACCTTTGGAACGCCCACCATATCGGCTCTTGCTGCCCAAAAAGGAGGAATTGTGCAAGACTGTCAACCAGCTTCTAATAATTTCCGGGTATGCAGCCGGATCCCGGGAAAATTTCAGAAGTCATGTCAACCAGCTGTTAAAAGATTGAGTGATTAGGACATCTGTGTCACCTCATGCAGCACCTATTTTTCTCATGTCTAAGCCTAATGCCTCCAGGTCTAGGTCAGTAGCTGACTACAGGGCTCTGAATAAAAAGGTAGTGCTGGAGTTGGTACCCCTTCCTGACCCACACAACTGCTTTACTTGGTTTATCAGGATGGAGATCTTCACTGTTCTCAGTTTAAATCACACATATTATCAGAAACTGTTACATGAACAGTCTAAGATGATAACAGCATTTTGTACCGATTATAAGCTCTTTGAGTTTAATTGGATTTCAGCTTGGCTACAGGAGGTATGGTGCTATACTGTTTATTGGATTTGGTATTAGGAGACATCAAATTTAAATGTGTCTTCAATTATCTGGATGACATAGTGGTATATAGTTTGGACTTCCTAGGGCATGTAGAACACCTCAGGCAAGTTTTAGGTTGTCTTAGGGAAGCTGGGTTGACCGTGAAGCTGTCTAAGGTCACGTTGGTGGGAAAAGAGATTTCCTTCCTAGGGGATGTTGTATTTGCTGAAGGGGTGAAGGTCAGCCAAGCTAGAACACCGGTAATTACAAGTTCCCTAGGTCAAAGAATGAAAAAGAAGCTCGTCTCATTGGAATGGTAAATGTTTTTAGTAAATTCCAACCCAACAATGCACAAATTGCTGTTCCCCTGAACCAACTTTGTTGGAAGGGTGAGAGGTTTGAATGTGCGGGGAATCCCAGGAAGCTGCATTTAAGGCATTGAAATGTGCCTTCAGTAATGTCCGTGTTTTGGGTATTCCTAATTTCAATTTGCCACTTATCATGCAAACTGACCAATCTAATTCTGGTGTCATGGCCATCCTCATGCAAGAGCAAGAGGGAAAACATAGGCCTGTAGCTTATGCATCAAGGGCATTATCAAGCCCCGACTCATTACTCTCTATAAGAGCTTGAGGCATTAGTGATTTGTACACCTAGGAGGAGTTCAGGTTTTATCTTGAACACGGAAGATTCCATTTAGAAATGGGTAACCAAACCTTAAGCTGGGACCTGGCGTGGCCGGGTAAGACTGAGAGAGCATTTCGGCCTTTCAGTTTGATGTCAAACGAATTAGGGGCACTCAAGATCAGGTGGCAGATGCCTTGAGTTGTGGGCTCAAGGATGTCATTACGGAAGATCCGAACGAGACTGTTTTGGTCCCGTCTCCTGCAGAAGATGTGGAGCGTCCAGGGGGAGTAGTGGCGATGGCTAATTGTAACTGAGATCCTGAGCAGTTTGGAGGTTTAGGGGAGGAACAGCATAGATACCAGGACTTAAATCCAGTTATCAAACATTTGAAGGGAAGAAATGAGGTGAAAGTCTACTCCTTGCAGAAGCAGCTGCTGTGTTAACACACTAAGGATGATGACAGGTTAAAGACTTGCGTACCACGAAAACTGGTGCCTGTCGTTTATGCTTACTTCCATCAATCCTTGTGCGGAGCACTTTTGGGTGCACACAAGACCAAATTGAAACTAAAGGAACAGCTAATATGGAAAGGAATAGCATCTGAGAATAAAGGTTTGGTATCCAAATGTGGGCAGTTCTAAGCTATGCCCGATACAGATGTAAAGAAAGGGCTTTTGTGTTCCATCAGAGAATTTAAATCAGTGGTTAAATTATTCATAGATTATCTTGGTCCGCATCCACACATGAGGGATACCAATAATATGTCACTATAGATGTGTTTACTAGGTTTGTATGGTTGTTACCAATTAAAGGTACCATGACCAATTACAGCATCTGGCAGTTAGTACCCATCTGTGGAAGTTTTGGGGCTCCTAAGGAAATGGTTAGTGACAATGCTTCAGCAATTACTTCCTGCACATTTCAGAGGTTTTATTTTAATTTGGGGATTAAGCATATAACAACAACACTGTATTATCCTCAAATCTCATTTCCTGAACAGATCAATTGCAATTTGGAATATGCCTTGATTACTTACCATTCCGTGACACAAAAGACGTCAAACTGTTCATTGAGATGGTTAAGCTTGGTCTTAAACACTGTGTGCCTTGTGGCCCATGGACCAAACAACTCTGGCCAAATTGATGCTGGGATATGAAATAAATTCACACTTAAGTAATCTGTGGCCCCTAACTGTCTCCTGCCCAAGTGTGTTGATCCTAAGAGCCTGTGCAACTAATGGAAGACTGCCCATAAAAGCATTCTCAAGGCTCATAAAAGGCAAGCAAGCTTTAACAACAGAGGCAAACATGCAGTGTCTGTGGCTGTCGAGGATGGAATACATATCAAGAATTTTTGGGGACAGAGTAAGGGCATGGAAGGCATCACAAGAAAAATGCTCCTGTGCTTTGTGGGGCCATGTGAGGTGCTGAAGGTTTTTTCCTAGGTGAGCTTCCTTATGGAAAACATTCAGATGCATAAAAGGAGCAGGGTGCATTTGAGCCAGATAAAGCCAAGTGACATAAGGGGGTTTGGTTAGGTATAAGCTTATGGGAACAGGATACAAGTAGTGGTATATGGAATAAACTGTCCCCATTTATATCTGCACATACATATATTTTGACAATGATTGTACATGTGCACACAGTAAATTGTACAATAACAGACTGAATTAACATGGCAGCTCTGATGAGCTATCTGAATCCCAAAGATTATGTTATTCATGGTCGATATGACCTATCGACACCACTCAGCCACCCCCTCCCCTCCCCCACAGCATGGAGTACCGCAGGTGAGTCCTGAGGGAAGACCATGTGGGCATCAACGCTGTTGGCATTTGCCAGATGGTAGACGCACGACCGGGACCTCCACCTCAACCGGGGCAGAGTGCGGAGGTGGAATGGCAGGAGGCAGGTCCACATCAAAGTAGTTGAGCCAGCGAGGACGGACGATGCGGCGGCCAGCCCGAGAGCAGGCAGGCAGAACTGCGAATGGTGAGGTGTAGGTGTGGCAAGCCTGGATGCTAATCGAGCCGTCCAACGAGATGAAGGCCCGAATTGTCGTCAGGTTGCACTCACGAGGGAAGGTGAGGCTATGATGGACAACACTGACATTTAGCTGGTCATTGGGTGGCGAGGCCGTGGTGTCTGTGAGTAGAATGAGAACTCGGTCGTCGAGAGTGACAATTGAAATGTCGTCCACACAGTGTGTGGGGGGTACGTTGCAGAGCAGGGTGACTATGGTAGAGGGTGTCTGTGTAGTCGATGAAGCAGCAGCGAAATGCGCATGTGGGGTGGAGGTTGGTGTGTGTGAGAAACCCGCGAAAGGCAACGGGGAAGTGTCTGGTGAACAAATCAGCATGATGGCCCAAGGAGAAACATTGTCGGACACCACGGTGGGAGAGAGACTGGCGGGAGAGTCATTAGGAGAATCAGACTGAGCCAGCAGAGGGGTGTCAGGGTCCACTTGTATCGCCCCGCCGGAGGACTTCAAATGGGCAGAGGTTGTCAGATTGAATCGTCTCTCAGCATTGCATGGGAGCAAGTGTTGAGAGCGGTTGGCATGTTGGGGAGGGAGGGGGGGGGGGGAATCTTCTGGTACCTGAGGCTGAATGAGTTCCCCTGGTAGGACGGGGTTCTCCCCGAAAACGAATTCTGAGATAGTTCCCTGTAAGTCGGGCTTGAAAGTTGAATGGAGGCCGATCAGCACCCATGGAAGTGTTTCGGACCAGAGGCAGTCGTGGCACCTGAGGGCCATTTTTAGGGTGCGATGCCACTGTTCTACTAACCCGTTGCTTTGTGGGTGGTAGGCTGTGGTATGAATTTTCTTTATGGCACAGATGTTACATAAAATGGTGAACAGGGAAGACTCAAACTGCCGACCCTGGTCGGTATGTGATGATGGTCAGACAACTGAACCTAGCAATCCATGAGGAGATAAAACCCTTGGCCACAGTCTCAGCAATGCTGTTAGGTAAGGGAACTGCCTCTACCCAGTGGGACATGCGGTCAGTTGTGGACAGAATGTATCTATGGCCCATCGACAATGGAAGAGTACCAATAAGATCGATATGTACATGATGAGATCGATCTGGTGGGATGTTGAACTTGCCCAGTGGTGGGGTGGTGTGGCAGCTGATTTTGTGGCCTTGGCAGGAGATGCAGCTGCATGCCCAGGTCTGACAGTCTCGTTTTATATTTTTCCAAATGAAATGCTTAGAGATGAACCATGTAGTGGCATGGACGCCAGGATGAGTGAGGTTATGGAGAGCATCGAGGGCCTGCCGGTGCAGGGAGGGTGGGAGCAACAGGTGTAAGGTACCGGTAGAAGAGTCACACCACACCTTGTCCACAACGCCAGAGAATTTAGCTTTGGTAAACACAAGGGATATATGAAGATCCTTGAGGAGAGCTTGAGATTCCTCGTCGAAGGCTTGTAGGGTGGCCAGGTTGGATAAGACAATGATGTGTGAAATAGTATTGATCCGTGAGAAAAAAATCTGCAGCGACGTTGTCCGTGTCGTTGATGTAGCAAATGTCGGTTGTGAATAGGGAGGGGGTGGTTGCAGAAAACATCTCCAAGGGTTTGTGATCCATGAGGATGAAGAACGAGCTATCCTTCACATCGGGGCAGAAGTGTTTGATGGCCTAGTAGACCACAAGGAGTTCTCTATTGGAAGCGGAGTATTTTTTCTGAGCTGTTTATCAACAGCTCAGAGAGAAGAAATGAAGAGGGGTAACTGTGTCTGCCTTGCTTTCCTGTAGTACTGCTCCCACTGCGATGTCACTGGCATCCGTAGTGATAAACAACTCGGCCCAGGGGTTGGGGTGGGCGAGTGTCACGGCGTGAGCTAAAGAAGTCTTTAATGCATTGAAAGTCTCCAGCATAGGTGCAGTCCAGCGAACAGGTTTGAGTCCTGAAGTCTGTTTACTCAACAGCAAGTCTGTCAGTGAGGGCTGCATTGTGCCCAGAAAACGTCAGAGTTCTTTGTAAGTAGCTGGGGGCAGCAGTGAAGTGATGGCCTGCATGTGAGATTTGGGAGGCTCTATTCCGTCAGTGGAGACAGTGTAACCCAAGAAAGTGATGGAAGGCTGATGCAACTGGAATTTGTCTTTGTTGACCTCAACGCCGTTGGAGTTAAGGTCTGAAGGACCATGGATAAATAATTTTCATGTTCCTCAGCTGACTTGTTGAAAATGAGGATGTCGTCAAGATATGCGAAGCTAAACTCAAACTGTCGTAAGATGGAGTCAATGAAAAGCTGCCACATTTGCACCGTGTTTTTTTGGCTGAATGGCATGAAGTTGTATTGGAACAAACCAAGCGGCGTGATAATAGCTGTTTTAGGAATGTCTTCTGGTGCTACGGGAATCTGGTGGTAGGCACGTTTACAGTCCATAACACTGAAGATTGTAGCACCCGATAACATATGAGTGAAATCATTTATGTTAGGCACGGGGTAATTGTCCATGATGGTATGAGCATTTAAACGCCTGTAATTGCGCATATTCGGAAATAACCGTCATGTTTGGGGACAAGGTGAATTGGTTAATTTGCTGCCAGGCCGCGCACAACTTAGTAGAGTTGAGGCATCTAACCTTGTGCCTAGTAGGACGTCTGGCAGTGGTAACTATCTTGTGTGTCGTTCTGTCAGTGATGGAATAAACCGAGAACTGCACACCAGATTGGTCATTGTCCTGATACCAAGTTTTTGGACGAGTAGGGCACGACAGGGCGTAGCCGTTAGTGCGAGTGGAAAGGGCCGACTGAAAGTCACATGCCTAGTACGTGAGCATGGGTTGCGCTTTTTTGGAGAGGGCACCTTCACAGTGCAGAGTGGGTTGGAACGCTCAGCGACTGTCTGCTGTCAACCTTGCACTTGGTAACCAGCACTGGCGGGAGCGGCGTTGTGTCGCACTTGGAACAGTGATGGCCACCGTGTCACGTGGCTGGAGTGCAAGAGAGGGGGAATGTTTATCAGCACGCGAGCCGGCTGCCTGCGCAGTGGGTGTGGTAGTATCATGCACGCGACTGTCATTAGAAGCACTGTCTGAAACACAAAGCACTGAACGTGGCAAGCGTATTGGGTTTGCGGAGTCTACCGGACACAAATCATCACACGCAATTAATGTTTTTGGACTAACCTGATGAGTGTCCGAGCTGGTGTCTGCTGGAGAAGCTCGATTAGGTGGCGGAACTGTGGACTGCAGTTTCATCAGTGAGGTACGAGCCACAACAAGCTCGTTGTAAGTGTGTGCTATACATTGCTTCAGCTCGTCATTTTCCAGGCAGAGTTGTGCCGCCAAGTGATATTCTGACAGTAGGTTAGTGACACAGGTCACAATGTTGCCCACGAGGGCAGAGCACTCGCGTACTAACTCACATGTAGCGAGAGAAACAGAGCGTGGAACATAAGTTCGGGACCACAGTATGGGAGTGTTAGTGAGATGGTGTAGCACTGAGCCCTGAATTACATTCAGAGAAAGTTTGTAATGGCACAAGAAATCCATACCGAGAATTGGTTAATCGATGTTGGCAATGTAGAAATTCCATGGAAAACACAGAGAAGGAGATAGGTGCACTGTAACTTTGGCAGAGCCTGAGGTTTGTGACATTGATGTATTGACAGCTCATAGAAGTGACCTCGTCAGTGGAAAGATGGGGGGAGCCATCGATGTAGGTATGATAGACAAGTCAGCACCCATGTCGGCTAGGAAAATGAGCCGTGACAAAATGTCAGTCACGTACAAATGACCGCTCGGCCGGGTGGACATGTGGACGGAGTGCAATGTATGAGGATGCCTGTGATGTTCCACATAGGACTTGGTGTCTTTTAGGCCCTGCGATTGGAGTTTTGGGTGCTGGCAACGTAACCAGCACTTCTTAGCATTGTTGCCAAAAACCTTGTGGTACCAGCAGTACGGATGAGTGGATGTAGTGGTGGTGGTGACTGCAGCAGCAGACAAGACTTGTCATCGTTGATTTGTTCTGGCATGTATAATGGCACATATGGTGTGTGGAAGATCCTGGAGTGCTCGGTTGGTGGAGAGAGTGAGCAGATGCTGCCAGGCGATGTAGAAGGCACGGAGGCAGAGCGAGCCCTGCTTCTGCCAGCAGACGGCCGGTAAGTGGGAGCGGTTGTGCCAACTAGCAGTGAGTGGGGGGCTGGTGTCAGTAACTTGTATGACCAAAACTTGAGTTCTCTGTGCACGTTGAAAACATGCCCCATGAGGCCGCACTATAACTGACCGGTGAAACTTGTGAGAAGTCACGTCGGTGTGGTAAGACGCCATTGGAAGGCAAAACACCAAATGATGCACTTGAACCAATGTGGTCAAAAACTTGAGCAACTGGTTGGGGAGGTGAGCATGGAGAAATGTTCTTGATTAGTTTGCCAGTGAGGCAAAACCAGAACAGGTCGCGGTTGATAGTGGCCGGGTGCATTTTGCAATAATGGTGGCACTTCACATGGTGCGACAGTAACTGTTGTTGCAGCCCATTGAGATTCAAAGTACATGTGTGAATGCAGACTTCTTTGAGCATTATACGATTGATTGGTAGGTACACAGTTCTGAATATTATGCACTTCGCACTTAACATGTTGGCAAGCACAGTCCAGCGACACGAAACCCGAGTCCATTGTTTGTGTTAGCAGTGTAGCACTCGACCGTTATAGAGCGACAAAGTTTGAGGTTAACGTGGCTGGAAATCACGAATCACTGTGAATTAATGTAGAGCCAGTCACTGGCAAAGGAATGAAGAGGTCCGGTGATCGTTGTTGTGCTTCCAAATCTTCGAACAAAGCGTTGGGTGAGATGGTCATGGCGGCGTGCGCATAACCTGTTGATTTACAACACCTGGCATGGAAGTCGCAGAAGACGCAGAAACTCCGGGGTCACCAGTATGGGAACAGGATACGAGTAGCAGTATCCGGAATAAACGGTCCCCATTTATATCTGCACATACAAATATTTCGACAATGATCGTACACGTGCACACAGTACAAGGTACAAGAAGACACTGAATTAACATGGTGGCTCTGATGAGCGATCTGAGTCCCAAAGATTATGTTATTCATGGTAGATATGACCTATCGACACCAGAAGCTTATGTTAATTTCATTCTATGTACACTAGAGACCAGATTTTATGCATTTGCATTTGCGTATTCCAACTAAAAGCTAGTGATGATGCATATTTTCACTCTATGTTTACAATATTCTAAAAATTTAGATGGCTGGTCTCTACCTCAATCTAGTTTTGATGTCTCAGGATCAACCGCGACCTAGAACTGTCTGCAATCGCTAACCTAGAGGCCACTGCCTAGTGAAATCATTACAGAAGAGGAACAGGAACAGGCAGACAGAGTCAATGCTTCTGCACCTGCACCCTCTTTAATCCCCTACCGTGCACTTCGGCAACAAATTAAATTATGCAAGCTTTTAGTTGCATGTCAATTGTTTCAGTTTAGATTTCTATTTACTTGTACACAGTTGAATGTGTTTACGACAAGTAGTGTGTAATGTGTTGTGTGCCTTGCTGCCCAAAAAAGAAACGCCATTTCGTGGATAGCTGACCATCCTGGAACATTTACATATGAAGGAATTGTTTTATATTGTCAAGTTTGTGAAAAAAAAAGTTTCAGATAGACCAGCGTGTCAAGACAAGTCGTCTTATCTCAGGAATACAGAAGAAAGGACCACAGCAACAACCTCTGGCAACAGCAAGTTGCAATAGCAGGGATTTGTCCAAAGGTAAGGGTTTAACATGGATCTATGTGAAGCTTTCATTATAAGCAATATTCCTCTTCACAAATTTACAAATCCTATCCTCAAAGGGTTCTTTTGCAAATATTGCTTAAATCAAAATATACTAGATGAATCAACATTGTGTAAAAATTACATACCGATCAGTCACTTAAATGTTCAGGAAGAAATACACAATGAACTCAAGGACAGCATCATATGGATTTCAGTTGACGAAACTACACACACTTTTGGCCATTAGAGTGCAAATTTAATTGTTGATGATTTAAAATACGAACCTTATTCTTCCAATTTAGTGGCCTGCAAAGAACTTAAAAAAGTAAATCATTCTACAATCACCAGTTTTGTGAATGAGGGTATTAGAAAAATATTTCCAGAATCTTCTGCAGATGAAAGGGTGTTTGCGTTTATTTCAGATGTTTCTCCCTATATGATCAAAGCAGGAAAAGCCCTCTGAGTATTTTATCCCAAGTTGATTCATGTGATGTGCTTTCCTCATGGAGTACATTGCCTTGCTGAAGAAGTACATTGCACATTTGTAAATGTAAATAAACTGATTTCATCCACAAATAAAGTGTTTCTAAAGGCTCCTGCTGACATCAAGACCTGCAAAGAAAAACTACCAAATGTGCCTTACCTCCCGAACAAATGATAACTCGTTGGGATACATGGGTTGAAGCTGTGTTGTTTCACAATACACATTTTGAGGCCATTAGAGGGGTAGCAAACAACTTCGATAGTACAGAGGCTTTGGCAGTTTGCGCCAGTCCAAGGAAGCTTTTAATGATTCCTGTGTTAAAAAAGACATTGCTGTGATTAGCACTCATTTTTCCCATATACCTGCAAGTACTAAAAAGCTTGAAAGTCAAGGTTTAGCCTTGAATGAATCTATTTAGTTAATGAATAAAATTATTCTTCTGAACTTCTCATTGCTGCAGGCATTCCCAGGAAAACTTAAAGAAAATTTTGAAAACATTTTAAAGAATTACCCAGGCTTTGAACCCTTGTGCCAAGTTGATAGTTTTATTAATGGAACAGGTGAACTTTTACTAGAAACAATAAGTGCCAACATAGTACCCAAATTCAAATACTGCCCAGTTACCTCAGTTGATGTACAATGGTCCTTTTCTGCTTATAAAAATGTTCTGAGTGATCGAAGACACAATCTTACTACCGAACATTTGCAACAATTTGTGGTCATTTATGTTTATAATAGTATAAAATTATAAAATAAATTGTAAATGATACTTTGTCCAATAATGTTAATTAAAAGTTAATGCTGTTCAAAATATTCATGACTGTATGTTGTTTTTTAAATAAAATATTACGGAGTTTTTGAGCATGCCCCTCTGCGAGCGATACATCTCAAATTTGGTCCTGTACATATTGATTGTTTCACTATGACTCATTCAATCACATCTGCTTGTTACTGACAACAGTAGCAAAGAAGGAGCAATTCTTGAAACACGGTATGTGTCCCCGTTTTGCAAATTTTTAGAAAATAACCCCAGAAAGGCCCCCTTCCTAACCTCTACCTGAAAGTATTCAGAAAATATCAGCGTTCTATATGTACCGATTTTTCGTGTGGCCAGTGCTTTTTCTCATGATTGATATGCACAGGTTCGACTCTGAGATATAATGCATGCAATAACTACCATGTTTTTTTATTATTTGATCTTGCATATTTCGACACTTTTCATGCAATTTTTTTATGAATACCTGCATGCATATTTTAAGGTTTTTATGATGCATATAATCCGGTCTCTAGTGATCTCCACTTTCATCAGCCCCGCTACCGCCCTGCCTCTCTCTTAAGGTGGGGAGGTTGATCTGGTCATCTGATTTTTGTTTCATACTTCTGTGATGCATGTATGCGACCTCATCAATTTCTGGTGTCAGCACCTATATGCAAAGAAAAATTGTTCTGTGGGCAGAGATTCCAGGTGTGGATAGTAGTTTTAAGTGCACGGTGCACAAGCCTGTGCACTGGGGGACTGGATGACAAGAGGGCAGAGTGAGCCATGTAGCAAGAGCCGGGTGCATGCTACATGTGGACTGCAAGCACGGGGAGTGCTACGGCATTGTCCGAGTGATGGGTCATTTGCCCGGAAGTAGCTGTTTAGTCGATGGATGGCGGGGAGTGCATCACAGCAGAATTAGTGCCACGCACTCCTACTGATTTTGGTGAGCATCAGCATTCAGTTTGGAATTTGAACTGGGTCATTCACCTTGGCTGGAACAGCAATTCGTCCATCTGTGATCGACTCTGGGCATTTGCAGGTTCATTCTAAAAATTGAACTGTTTTCAGGTAGCAAGTCTCAGGAGCATTTTTCCTATTTCCTCTGGAACACATCATACTGTATGTTGCACTGAAGAGCATGGGCTTGTCACTGACTGTAGTGTCATGAAATTGTACCATGGCAGCATTCTGAAAATTTGCATATATTTGTGGCTAATTCAATGCCTTTCTGATGTAGGCTTTCCGGGGTGTGAAAATCATGTTGAACTGTGTTCATGATATTATAGAGAAGTGGTGTCAGCTTCAGGGAACTTCGTGATTGAGGATACATGTTCTCAGGTTCCATTTGCCGAAATTTGCATGTAACAGAGTTAATTAATTTCTGCAATTACAAAGCTGTCAATCAGTCCCATCAAGGATTAACTATATTGTTCCAAATTGCCTCATGTTCAGGAGGCTGGATGAACATAAAATTGGTCATGACTGACGGTGATAATTTGTCGTTTACAGAGTTTGTCCTTAGCTTGGGACTGTAGTAAAGTGAGCCATGAACTGAGGTATCTGATATTGAAGAAAGGTTGATTTGTGCGAGGCTACATTAGTGCATGTTATGCTTCAGTGAATTGTAATTAAATTTTGTTAGTAGTTCTTCTGTAATTACCCTAACAGTGGTTTTCTCACAACCAGATTGGTTGAACTGCTGTTAAGTTGTCAGTATCCCTATGGCCAGTTAAGATGCACTAATGTGAAAGAGTTTCTTAACTTAAGCTTGTTTTGTTTAGAAAGAATATCTTGGATAATTTTAAGTTTTTAAACTTACTGGTTTAAATGTTTAAAGAAAAAGGACACTTGGGCAATCTAGAACTACAGAGACAATTCAAAATACCTTGGGTCATAGTAATTTTTGTAAGGTCATTTAGGTAATATAGAATTTCAATATTTACCTTTAAATATTTTGAAAGATTTTACATTCTAAAAAATTTTCATGATATTAATGTTTTAACAATTATGGAATTTCTATATACCTGTTTAAACTAAGTAAACCAATAAATGTTCAGCTACTGTGCTCACCCACTTACCACACCAGAACCATTGTGTTTTAGTTTGACCAGCTCCAAATGTTCCTTAAGAGAAGGTACCATGCACTATATTTTTCCCTTCAATAGCAGTCAGCCATTTTAGTACAATTGCTAATTTATTTAATGCTTATAGATAATTGAAGGATCAAAATAAGGACAAGTGCACAAATCTTGTAGCCACAAATATACAATCAAAAATCTACTCAAGCTTAGAATTCCATATTGAGTGTTTATCTGTCATCGCAGTCAGGTATATACAGCAGGTAGTTACATGATGCTGGCTTCCGGTCCAAAACATCAATGCAGCCAAGCAGTTTGCTGTCACGAGATACTCCCATAACTGATGGGAAGTCACTGAATAAAACAGAAGTGATTTCTGGCCTTCCCCACAGTACCCACAGTACTGTTATAGGCCCTCTGTTTCTTATCTATATTGTGGCGCCAATGAGGTTGATACCAGCATCGATATACGTTTGTCTCTAGACTCCGAGCATTGTCTTTGGACGCTAAGCTAAGATTATCTTTGCTCTCTTCCATCATGTCCAGTTCTTTGTAAGCCTCTCCAACCTTAAAAAACAGATTTCTGAACTACTAAGCTCCGGCGTCATTGAACCCTCTGCCAGTAGCTGGTCTACGCCCATACATATGACACCAAAGAAAGACGGGTCCAGGTGCATGTGCGGAGACTACCATTGACTTAATGCACCAACAATTATGGACATCTACCCCATACCCAACATTGCTGACTTTACCAGTTTCCTCGCAGGTGCGACCACGTTCTCTGTCATTGATTGCAAACGGGCCTACCACCAGATCCCCATGGCACCTGAAGACATCGAGAAGACAGCAAAAACCACCCCGATCGGGTTATTTCAGTTTTGATTCATGCCCTTCAGCCTGAAAAACATAACCCAGACATGACAACACTTCATCAAGGAAGTACTATTCAACTTAAAATTCTGCTTTGCATATCTTGATGACATTCTTGTGTTCAGCTCCTCCATCGAGGACAAAATTCGACATGTGCAAACTGTTATGAACACTCTTGCGGCAGCAGGCATCTAGACCAACCAGGACAAATTGCAGCTACATCAAGCCGCTGTCACTTTTCTTGGTTTTCGGGTCTCTGCCGACGGCATTTCACCGCCCCCTGAGAAAGTACAAACAATACTAAACCTACCCAGACCTGCATCATTGAAAGAGCTCCGGCACTTTCTGGGGACAGTTAATTATTATTGCCGACATCTACCTTGGGCTGCGGAGATTCAAGCCCCACTGATGGACGCCTTGGCAGGCACCCACACTTCTGGATCTCAACCTGTTCCATGGACCCCTGCTATGACTGACTCTTTCACTGCCTTCAAAAATCTTCTTGCCGAGGCCTGCACCATTGCGCATCTTCATCCCAATGCGCAGCTTTTCATCACCACAGACGCGAGCGATACTGCCATTGGTGCTGTCCATAGCCAGACAAGCAGTGGCCAAACTTCGTCTCTGCAGTTCTTCTTGCTTAAGCTCACCAATGCACAACGGAAATATTCCGTGTTTGACAGGGAGTTGCTCACGGGCTACGAAGCGATCAAGCATTTTGAGACTGATGCTGAGGGATGCCCTTTCTATGTTTTAACAGACAACAAACCCCTGGTTGCCGCCATTACAAACCCGCTAGCTGACCCACATCCTCGCCACTTCAGATACATGGACTTCATATCTCAGTTCACCACCAATGTCACACACTTAAAGGGTGCTGACAATGTAGTTGCTGATTTCCTTTCACGAGTCGACGCCGTTCATTCACTGTTAGACCTCTCTGAACTGCCCAACCTCCAACCCACCAACAAGGACACACAAAACCTGATTTCAGACTCTACCTCTTTACTACACTTCGTCCGCACCACCTTCCCTGGCATTTCTGGTGAGATCTGTGCGATGATAGTATGGGCACGTTACGCCCGCTCATCCCAACCATGCTCCGTCGAGCTGTCTTCAACGCACTGCATAATTTAGCCCACCTCGGTGCTCGTGCGTCCGCCCGCCTCATTGCGGAGCACTTTGAGAAATGGCAACAAGGACTGCCATCAATGGGCACACTCCTGTGTCGGGTGCCAACGCTGCAAAGTACACAAGCACACTTTACCCCCTTCAGAGCCTTTTTCATCCCTCCTGGGCGTTTCCAGCATATTCATATTCACATTGTCGGCCCTCTCCCCCACTCTAACGGCTTTCGTTATGTTCTCTCGTCTATCGGCCGAACAACTTGCTGGGTCGAGGCTGTCCCCCTCCCCAATATTATGGCAGAAACTGTTGCTCGAGCTTTCATCGAGTCATGGGTATTGCATTTCGGATGTCCAGCTATCATCACGACTGACCAGGGCAGACAATTCGAGTCGGCCCTGTTCAACGAGATTTGTAACATCTGCGGCATCCGTTGCATCCATACCACAGCATATCACCCGCAAAGTAACGGGCTAGTTGAGCGCTGGCACCGCACTTTCAAGGTGGCTCTTCAATGCCACGACCCTCTATGGACGGAGGCCCTTCCCCTTGTGCTACTCGGCATTCGTGCGATCTATAAGGAAGACCTCAAAGGCACAATAGCTGAGTTCGTATACGGCCAGAGCATTGTTCTCCCTGGCGAACTTGTGAGCCCTTCCGCTTCTCTCCCTCAGTCTGACTTACCTTCCTTGATGGATCGCGTCAGGCGCCACTTCATCAACCTCCATATTCGTCTGCCTGCCAGCCACTCCTGCCCTAAGGTTCAAGTCCCATAATCTCTGGACTATTGCGAATACCTCATGCTCCGAGATGACACTGTTCGTGCTCCCCTCCAACCTCCATATACCGGCCCATACCGAGTTCTCCGGTGCTCAGCCGACACCTATGACATCCAGATAAAAGATTCAGCTGTTACAATCTCTCCAACAGACTTAAGCCTGCTCATGTTGAGCCCGTTTCTACCCCCTTCAGGCCACGACCACGCCACTCACTGTCGTGGCTCATGACGCTCAGACTACTCCCTCCACCTCAGACTCACACACTCAGTCGAGTGACTTCCAGCTCCAATCATGGAGCTCTTCACCAACCTCGCCCTCCACTCTGGTCTCACACACTCCGTCGAGTGATCACATGCTCCCCACGTCAAGCTTAGCTACGATCACGCCCTCGCCGCCGGGCCCTTCGCTGGTCCCTTCGACCTCTCCCCCATCGCCTGCCTTGCCCTGTAGAGGTTTCTCACGCCCCCCCATCTTCAACGTGCCCCTTGCTCGAGGTGTTTGTGCCTGTCCCCCCCGGACGTAATCCACATCATCTCTATAATACTACATCTACATCTACATCCATACTCCGCAAGCCACCTGACAGTGCATGGCGGAGGGTACCTTGAGTACCCCAATCGGTTCTCCCTTCTATTCCAGTCTCATATTGTTCGTGGAAAGATGGATTGTTGGTATGCTTCTGTGTGGGCTGTAATCTTTCTGATTTTATCCTCATGGTCTCTTCGCGAGATATATGTAGGAGGGAGCAATATACTGCTTGACTCCTCGGTGAAGGTATGTTCTCGAAACTTCAACAAAAGCCCGTGCCGAGCTACTGAGCATCTCTCCTGCAGAGTCTTCCACTGGAGTTTATCTATCATCTCCGTAACGCTTTCGTGATTACTAAATGATCCTGTAACGAAGCGCGCTGCTCTCCGTTGGATCTTCTCTATCTCTTCTATCAACCCTATCTGGTACGGATCCCACACTGCTGAGCAGTATTCAAGCAGTGGCCGAACAAGTGTACTGTAACCTACTTCCTTTGTTTTCAGATTGCATTTCCTTAGGATTCTTCCAATTAATCTCAGTCTGGCATCTTCTTTACCGACGATTAATTTTATATGGTCATTCCATTTTATATCACTCCTCATGCCTATTCCCAGATAATTTATGGAATTAACTGCTTCCAGTTGCTGACCTGCTATATTGTACCTAAATGATAAAGGACCTTTCTTTCCATGTATTCACAGCACATTACACTTGTCTACATTGAGACTCAACTGCCATTCTCTGCACCATACGTCGATTTGTTGCAGATCCTCCTGCATTTCAGTACAATTTTCCATTGTTACAACCTCTCGATATACAACAGCATCATCCGCAAAAAGCATCAGTGAACTTCTGATGTTATCCACAAGGTCATTTATGTATATTGTGAATAGCAATGGTCCTACGACACTCCCTAGTGGCACACCTTAAATCACTCTTACTTCGGAAGACTTCTCTCCATTGAGAATGACATGCTGCGTTCTGTTATCTAGGAAGTCTTCAATCCAATCACACAATTGGTCTGGTAGTCCATATGCTCTTACTTTGTTCATTAAACGACTGTGGGGAACTGTATCGAATGCCTTGTGGAAGTCAAGAAACACGGCATCTACCTGGGAACCCGTATCTATGGCCCTCTGAGTCGCATGGACGAATAGCACGAGCTGGGTTTCACATGATCGTCTTTTTCGAAACCCATGCTGATTCCTACAGAGTAGATTTCTAGCCTCCAGAAAAGTCTTTATACTCGAACATAATATGTGTTCCAAAATTCTACAACTGATAGACGTTAGAGATATAGGTCTATAGTTCTGCGCATCTGTTTGACGTCCCTTCTTGAAAACGGGGATGACCTGTGCCCTTTTCCAATCCTTTGGAATGCTACGCTCTTCTAGAGACCTATGGTACACCGCTGCAAGAAGGGGGGCAAGTTCCTTCGCGTACTCTGTGTGAAATCGAACTGGTATCCCATTAGGTCCAGCGGCCTTTCATCTTTTGAGCGATTTTAATTGTTTCTCTGTCCCTCTGTCGTCTATTTTGATATCTACCATTTTGTCATCTGTGTGACAATCTAGACAAAGAACTACAGTGCAGTCTTCCTCTGTGAAACAGCTTTGGAAAAAGTCATTTAGTATTTCGGTCTTTAGTCTGTCACCCTCTGTTTCAGTACCATTTTGGTCACAGAGTGTCTGGACATTTTGTTTAGATCCACCCACCGCTTTGACATAAGACCAAAATTTCTTAGGATTTTCTGCCAAGTCAGTACACAGAACTTTACTTTCGAATTCATTGAACGCCTCTCGCATAGCCCTCCTCACACTACATTTCACTTCGCATAATTTTTGTTTGTCTGCAAGGCTTTGGCTATGTTTATGTGTGCTGGGAAGTTCCCTTTGCTTCCGCAGCAGTTTTCTAACTCGGTTGTTGTACCACGGTGGCTCTTTTCCATCTCTTACGATCTCGCTTAGCACATACTCATCTAACACATATTGTACAATGGTTTTGAACTATGCGATGATACACTGTTCGTCGTGTATTTCCCTTCATCTGGTGCTCATGACACAACCTCCGCCATTCCCTGCCACCTGGTGAAATGTGTTTCCCTCTCGCCCGACGTCGACCTTGACATGCTTCGTGTGTTCGCCACGCCCACCGGAGACATCGTCGTCATCGCTCCGTTCCACCAGCAATCCGCCGGCCTCCCTATCTCTGCACGACCAATACGACGTCCGGTGCGCTTCTACGACTTCCCGACGACGCTGTCGAGCTGACTGTGGTCCGGCTTCCACGGGCCACCCCTGCCGATGCCTTGGTCACCCCCCCACCCCCCCCCCCCGGCCTCTCAAGAGTACTCCATACTGCAGAGGGTGGGGGAATTATGTGGCGCCGATGAGGTTGACACCAGCATAGCATCAATATGTGTCTCTAGACTCCGAGCATCGTCTTTGGACGCTAAGCTAGGATTATCTTTGCTCTCTTCCGTCATGTCCAGTTCTTTGTAAACCTTTGATGTGTTTAGGTGAATAAACAAACTACTGCAAAATGGGAGAGTTGTTTGGTGTAACCGACCCGAACTTCCCCCTCAATATAAAAGATTTAGGAGACAATCTGAGCAGTCATCTCAGGTCATTTGCAGATGGTGCTGTCATTTATCGTCTAGTAAAGTCATCACAAGATCAAACCCAATTCCAAAATGATCTAAATAAGATACATGTATGGTGCAAAAATTGGCATCTGACCCTACATAATGAAGAGCATGAGGTTATCCACATGCATGCTAAAAGGAACCCATTAAACTGTGGTTACATGATAACTCAAACAAATCTAAAGGCCATAAGTTCAATTAAATACCCAGGAATTACAATTACGAATAACTTAAATTGGGAAGAACACACAAAAAATGTTGTGAGGAGGCAAACCAAAGACTGCACTTTATCGGCAGAACACTCAGAATATTTAACAGATCTACTAAAGAGACTGCATACACTACGCTTGTCTGTCCTGTTTTGGAGTACTGCTGTGCAGTTTGGGATCCTTACCAGATAGGATTAATGGATTACATTGAGAAAGTTGAGAGAAGGGCAGTACATTTTGTATTATTGAGAAATAGGGACATGATACAGGAGTTTGGGTGGACATCATTACAACACAGACATTTCTTGTTGTGGCGGGATAGTCTTAAAAAACTTCAATCACAAATGTTCTCTTAATGCAAAAATATTTCGTTGGTGTTGACCTGGAGAGGGAGAAATGATCATCATATCAAAATAAGGGAAATCAGAGCTCACACGGAGAGATATAGGTATTCTTTTTTTCCATGCGCCGTTCAAGAGTGGAATAATAGAGAAGTCCGCAGTTCGTGGTCTTGTGGTAGCGTTCTTGCTTGCTGCGCACGGGGTCCCGGGTTCGATTCCTGACAGGGTCAGGGATTTTCTCTGCCTCGAGATGACTGGGTGTTGTGTGTCTTTCATCATCATTTCATTCTCATTCACTCGCAAGTCGCTGTAGTGGCGTTAAAGAACTTGTGGAGCGGCGACCGAACTGCACCACGAGGGGTCTCCTGGCCACCAATGCCATACACTCATCATTATTATTGTGAAGTTGGTTATAATAGAGGGAAACATTCCACGTAGGAAAAATATATCTAAAAACAAAGATGATGTGACTTACCAAATGAAAGTGCTGGCAGGTCGACAGACACACAAACAAACACAAACATACACACAAAATTCAAGCTTTCGCAACAAACTGTTGCCTCATCAGGAAAGAGGGAAGGAGAGGGAAAGACGAAAGGATGTGGGTTTTAAGGGAGAGGGTAAGGAGTCATTCCAATCCCGGGAGCGGAAAGACTTACCTTAGGGGGAAAAAAGGACGGGTATACACTCGCACACACACACACATATCCATCCACACATATACAGACACAAGCAGACATATTTAAATATGTCTGCTTGTGTCTGTATATGTGTGGATGGATATGTGTGTGTGTGCGAGTGTATACCCGTCCTTTTTTCCCCCTTTACATATTTAAATATGTCTGCTTGTGTCTGTATATGTGTGGATGGATATGTGTGTGTGTGTGAGTGTATACCCGTCCTTTTTTCCCCCTAAGGTAAGTGTTTCCGCTCCCGGGATTGGAATGACTCCTTACCCTCTCCCTTAAAACCCACATCCTTTCGTCTTTCCCTCTCCTTCCCTCTTTCCTGATGAGGCAACAGTTTGTTGCGAAAGCTTGAATTTTGTGTGTATGTTTGTGTTTGTTTGCATGTCTGTCGACCTGCCAGCACTTTCATTTGGTAAGTCACATCATCTTTGTTTTTAGATATATTATTGTGAAGTTGGTTTGATGAACCCTCCACCAGGCACTTGTGTGAGTTGCTGAGTAGCCATGCAGATGTAGGTGGCAGTGGCAAGAAAAATGTTTCTGAAGAAAAGAAATCTGTAACATCGAATACAGGTTTAAGTGTTAGGAAGTCTTTTCTGAAAATATTTTTCTGGTGTGTTGTCCTGTATGGAAGTGAAACGTGGGTAATAAACAGTTTAGATAAGAAGAGAATAGAAGCTTTTGAAACATGGCGCTACAGAAGAATGCTGAGTAATACACGGGTATATCATGTAACTAATGAAGAGGTACTGAATGAAATTTAGGAGAAAAGAAATTTGTGGCACAACCTGACTGCAAGATCACTTGATAGGACACATTCTGAGACATCAGGGGATCACCAATTTGGTGTTAGGGGGAGAGGGGGGTTACAAATTGTAGAGGGAGACCAAGAGATGAAAACAGTAAGCAGATCCAGAAGGATGTAGGTTTCAGTAGTTATTCAGAGATGAAGTGGCTTGCACAGGTTAGAGCAGCAAGGAGTGCTGCATCTAATGAGTGTTCGGTCTGAAAACTACAACAACAACATACCTCAATACTCTGTGTTACAAATCCATTTAATTTTTGGCTTGCACCTTATTTTCAAAACCCTTGTTAGAAGCAAGAGCAGAACTATTACAATATTTAACTGGCAAATTATTTTTAGATGCCATATCTTTTGCTTTCCAGTTGTTGACATGAGCTAACCACATATAGCCATGTGTAATTAGTATCAGCTTTAAATTAAACTTGTTTGTACTATGCTGCTCTAGACACTCTTAGCTGCATCATCTGGAGCAACCCATCAGCCTGATGTGACAGCTCTGTACAACATGAACTTCTGTATAAAACAGCACGCAGTGTCAGCTTTGTAGGAGATAAATCCTAATTTTTAAATATTGCAATTTCTACAAAACTACTAATTTGATTTTGAAGAATAAAACATCATTGAATTATGGTACTAGCAGCAGGAATTACAATAATTCCATTTGAAAAATGGAAGATGATGTCAGTATCTCTCTAGTTAATATGGCTATGGAAAGGGACTGGACTTTACTGAGGACTTTTTCACAATTAATTTGTGTGAACACAGAATTATATTATCTTAAATGGTTCAGGAAATATCTGACATGAACAGCTTAGCTGAATCACTCTGTATGTTGTGTATCATTTCACAATACTTAATAATCTACAGTACATAATATATGTAATTGCTGTAAGCTTTGATGGTAGAGCTATCACTGAGTTTAGACATACAATGGTATGAAGTGTAGTGTTTCTGGTATTCTTAATTATACATGAGTGACATAACACAAAATTTGAGTAAAGACAGTCTACCGTCTCTTGGCATGATACAAACACTACTCAGTATCCAGTACATGCTACGGATTTCTTCAGAATCTCAATAATCTGTATGCCTGTCCATATGGTGGGACAGGAATCAAATTTGATTTCCAAAGATCATGATTTGTCACCACTACCCCTCTGGGGCCTTGTTGGTTATCTTACATAGTCTGTATTAATACAATGCTGGATTACTGAGGTCTTATTCACATATACAGAGTAAAATATTAAGATCCCTAAGATTCTTTTTGTCCTATTATCTGCATGGCTCACTTTATTGTGGGATTATTTTTTCACTTTGAAACAACAGACCCACCCAGTATTGTGACTCCATACTGCATATGCCAATTACAGTTTAAAAGACCATTATAATGTTCAAGAGCTCTTGATATGCATACTTATTACTTGGCCAGTTGTTTCATTACAAATATTATAGCTCTTAATTTACTTGAAACAAAGTTAAAAATTGTTTTTCATTTAAGTCAGTGTCTGTTTTTACGCCTAAAAATTTAATTGCAACTATTTCTTTCAGCCTTGTTTCATTCAAAAAGACTTCCTCTTGTTCCCATTTTCATTTATTTTTAAAAACTGTGTACACAATTTTTTTTTAGATTAATGATTAGCTCTGTTCCCATGAGTCACTGTGCTTTATTGTTGACAGTTATGATGTTTTTTCAGGTGCCAACATTGTTGGTTACATTCCTCACAGCGTCATATCATCTCCGTACAGTATGTTCTATTAATTTTCATCTGTTTCTTGAGCAAGCTAGATCCTGTGTATTTATTCGTATTTTCTTGGCTCATTTCATTTAAAATCAACCAAAATAAAGAAATCTCATTGCCATCATGTCACAGATACTTGTGAAAATTTGGTGTAAGAAAGTACATAAATAGAAAGTTATAAAATAATTTTTTTCAGATTTTTAAGATCAAAACTGTAGTCAGGGGCCCATTTGGAAATGTCTAGCATTTTCTCCATCTGGTGTCCATACCAAAGGTAGGTTGAAAGTTTTTAACTTCTATAACTCCCTTATTTATAAACCAATTTTATTCAATTTTGTGTCATTACAAAGATAAAAGGACCAACTACATCACTAAACTATAGAAATGCTACAACTGTGCATATAAATATGTGCAAATCTGTAATTAAAGTAATTTTTCAATTTTTTACAAACTTCATGAATTTTTTTTCGGCAAAATCACAAGCTTCACCATTTTAAATTTTGTCTCAAAGAATTCCTATTGTCATGCATTTCAACATTAAAAAAATCAGAAGGGTGTTTGTTCTGTTTAATCGTTTAAAACAGAAAGGACATAAATAATAATACATATGTTCCATTTTGTGACTCTCACCTAGTGGTCACAAATGATGATCAGTTCTCATAAAACACATTCAAAAAATTCAAAAAGCATTCATTCTTTCAAACAAGTTTTCAATGGACAATATTATGTCTGATTCAAAAGTATATAAACAACGAGTACTTGTGCTTGCACTAGGAGCAGGAAAAGTCATTAAAATGTTTTCATAAGGTATCCAGCAAACATCAGTGTGAAGTGGCCATGAATAACTTGAGGAAGGGCCACTTGGACACATGAACTTGACTTCTGCATCTCTGTGTACTTCACTTATCTCTAGAATTTTTCCAAGCCACCACTGGTTATCATAGATAGCTGCGACAAATGTTTCTTCTTTAATTGTGTTAGAGGCAGTGTTTTGAATTCCAAGAGGAACTTGAATGAATTTAGTAGATCATGAAACACGCTTTATTAGCAACTTGTTTTCATTCAGTGATTTGAAAAAATGATTCACTCTTGTCCCAGGAATGGTAGAACCAGTCTCATATCGTTTTTGTAACTTTTTTGTGAACTTTGTTATCTCCACTGTTGTAACATAAAAGGTTTCTGTTCCTGGAACATGAGTTTTGGTAAATGTAAACAGATATTTTGGACTTAAAATGTGACTGTCATATGGACACTGTAAACTTGCTCTTGTTGCTAAACATTTAATAGTACTACTGAGGTGTAGCGCTGTATAACGATCCTGCCTTGGAGGCGGTTAAGTGGGAGATGTGTCTCAGAGCTAGCTAGTGACAGATGGTGACGCGAGACTGGACGCGCACGTAGTTTATGTATCAGCCGGTAGAGGACAATATTGGATAGGGGGACTGTGATTTTAGTTTCGATTGTGCCCACTAAAGTGCACTAAAGTAATAGAATGTTTTTCACGGACTGTTCTAGTATTTTCATAAAGTGTTATTATGTCTTTTTGTGTATATAAAATGTTATAAATGTGTTTTAGCAGTATGAATGATGCATGAGTGTGGTTTAAGGTTAATATGAAGATAATTGTTTAACGAGTTATGTAGTAGGTTTTAGTGTGGGAACATTTTGAAGAAGTATTGATATGGTCAAAGGGGATTTTTGTAGAATAGATTTGTGAAGTAAGTTTAAGGTAAAGGGAAAGTTAATTCAAGTATAAATAACAATAGTAAATAACTTTATGCATAAGCAAAACTTCAGTATATTAGATAATTATGTTGGTAAAAAATGCAGTCATTACGTTTACTATTTTGCGATTGGATACTGATGAAAAGTGCGGACTGATGCGGGAGAATGTTGTTTTGCTATTGGCTGTTGGTAAAGCAATATTCTTCATGCGCCTTTCTCTGCTGATAGAGAAGACTTAGAGTATTCGAGGGAAGAGTGGGAGCCTAGCTATGAAGCAGTTCGGACGTGTGTAGTAGTAGTTCCGATGATCCGATGGAAACGATAAGTTGCCGGATCTAGCAGTGTTTCATACATCAAAAGGGTGGTAAAGTGATGGCATAATTATTCCGATGGGTGTGTAGGAATTTCGGAATTTTTAAGTGAATTTGGTGACGAGAAAAGATATAATTTCTGTGTGGCGTATCCGGTGGCTAAAAACTGCGCCTGCATTTGGTACCGACAGACTTAATATTTGGCAAGCATTATCAATCAAAAACAATCAGTATTTTTGTAGCTATTACGTTGTCAGGAAATGCGACACCATAAACTTTCTAACATGAGTGAAAGGGATTGTGAGTGACTGTGTTAAGAGTAGTATGGGCTTGGCAGTGATACTTGTTCACCTAAGTTTTAGAATATATTAATTAAGGACAAAATTTCCAACCTTTCATTTGAGTGAAAACTTTCCCCCAAAATGTAGATTAGTGGCTTTAATTGCAGCCTGGTTCACGTCGAAGTACAGCAGGTTTCGCTTGGCTTTCCTACTGATGATCTGCTGAGACAATGTTCACAGGTAGGTGCAGGTCCATCGTAAAGGGACGGAAAGAACTGCGCCGCCGCACTACCAACTCCATCACATGCATTTTTGCCATGGCGGGTGGCGAAGAAATTCCATTCTGCAGTTACTCCATGATCTTACTTGTGATGGCACAAATTTAAAAAGTTCTTAAAGTTTTTATATTGTGCAGGACTGCCCTCACTGAAGTACATAACATGCGACGTGTGGTAATTTTTCCAATACATAAGTGGCAGCAGTTTTCTGGATAACATAGAATGTGTTTGTATCATGCTGCAAACAGTCACTTGTACAACACAATGACATTGACTTAATGCAATCATCTGTTTTAAAGTACACCACAAAAGGATGAAGGGTGACTTGAATGTTCTGCCAGTGAAATCCTTGCGCAGCATCCTGAAGCAAACGGGTATAGTTCTCTGCAATATCAACTATGATGATGCATGTAGTATCAGGGAGGGTTTCTTTGCTTGATTTAAAGTAGTGACTCTGAGATTTTGATACATAATGATGTTAAGTTTTGAAGTTTTTGTACGAAATACTCAACAAATTCATTGGTCGTCTTCATTAATGTCTTCAGTGTAGGTCGATCAGTTTGCATCCATTGTTTGAATACAATATTTTTACAATCTTGTAAGGACTCCAGCTCCATTAAAAAATTGCGCAGACCATATTCGTCATGACACTGAGAACAGCGATGCAGCATGCACTATTCGTTTTCCAGATAGCACACAAGTTTCTGTAGAAGTTTAGTGTATGGTTCTTTCACATGTGCAGCATGCATTAACAGTTTACGTTTTGGTGATACGTGCATACACATATGTTGTGCATTCCACAACTGTTTACAATAACACATTCTTTTGGCCTAAGTTCACAAAATTTAGTAAAACCAATTTTATCTTCAGGATATTTTTCTCTGAAAGCTAAGTATACATCTTTCAGATTATGTAAAATTAGTCTTTTTGTCTTATTCATTCTTTTGCCATTTTCTGAAGGGACAGACAGACAGTCTTTTTTATTAGCAGAAATGCAACTTACTTTTCCCACTTTATAACTCCCTTTTGACAAAATACCATCTTCTTTTAGCAGTACCCTTGATTTATTTACCATGTATTTGGTAGTGTTAAAAAACATTTGGGTTTTTCCTTTACTCGGTGCAGCTGATGCTAAGGTAAGTATTTGTAGTTTTTCTTTGACAGAACTTCTGATGAATTTCTCTTTAAATTTTTGCATTAAAATATTACAGTCTGTACATTCAGCACTGCCAGTTTCTTCAGACACATTTTTCACTGGAACACGTAGCACTTCTGGTGCTGTTTGCTGGAATTTTAAAGCTAAGCGACGAGACGTGGATCGAACCTATTCTGGATGCCTGTCTTGTGCTCCCTTGGTAATCTTAAATGGTGAAATTTCAAGTAATTCACAACTTTCATTAAGTTTTTGAAGAACTGTAGATGGATCTGCTGTATATTCTTGATCTTCAACTTCACATTCATCCATCCCTGGAAGGTTATCCCCCATAGGAGATAAAATGTCCATAAAGCATGTTATGCACAGCTTGGTACCTGGGATAAGCCCAAGGGTTTTATATTTCCTTGCCATGGTTAAAGAAATAGGTTTCAAAGATTTCTTAGCAGTCTTTTACTATGCTTCTTAAAAGGGTAACAGCAAATTTTCTGTCTTCAAATGTTCCCAAATAGAGCCTTTTGTGAGAACAAACACTCTCAATATTTTCATAGGTGCTTCTTAGCTTCAATAATTCAGTATCAGCTTTATTCAGGCTTGACATATCTATTAACTCAAGCTCTTCACTGCAACTACTTTTCTTCTGACACACAACTGCTGACACAAAACTTAAAAACATTTGTTTTCATTGTGATTTTTAATAAACTATGTATATTGCAGAAAAGAACTGGATGGTTTGAAACTTTTTTGTGTTCTCTAATTAGTCACACAACCTGTGCTGCATGTGAGTGTTGCTACTACACTGAATTTTTCTTTGTTGTTTCATGTATTGTTGATTAGCTATTTGAAGCAATTAGTTATTACAACATTATTGAAAAATTATAAGATCTAACAATAGAGGACAAACACCATTCTAATTTTTTTATGTTGAAAAGTATGGCAGTAGGAATTATTTGAAACAAAAATTCAGATGGTGAAACTTGTGATTATACTGAAAAAACAAAAATTCCTGAAATTTGCAAAAAAATTGGTGAGAAATTACATTAATTACAAATTTTCAAACATTTGTTGCTTAGACATAGCACTTTATTAATTTTTATATTATAGCTCTGTTCTTTTACTTTCCAATGACACCAAATTCAATAAAATTGATTCATAAATAAAAAAGTTATAGTGGTTACAACCCCCCATGAACCATGGACCTTGCCGTTGGTGGGGAGGCTTGCGTGCCTCAGCGATACAGATGGCCGTATCGTAGGTGCAACCACAACGGAGGGGTATCTGTTGAGAGGCCAGACAAACATGTGGTTCCTGAAGAAGGCCAGCAGCCTTTTCAGTAGTTGCAGGGGCAACAGTCTGGATGATTGACTGATCTGGCCTTGTAACATTAACCAAAACGGCCTTGCTGTGCTGGTACTGCGAACGGCTGAAAGCAAGGGGAAACTACAGCCGTAATTTTTCCCGAGGACATGCAGCTTTACTGTATGATTAAATGATGATGGCGTCCTCTTGGGTAAAATATTCCGGAGGTAAAATAGTCCCCCATTCGGATCTCCGGGCGGGGACTACTCAAGAGGACGTCGTTATCAGGAGAAAGAAAACTGGCGTTCTACGGATCGGAGCGTGGAATGTCAGATCCCTTAATCGGGCAGGTAGATTAGAAAATCTAAAAAGGGAAATGGATAGGTTAAAGTTAGATATAGTGGGAATTAGTGAAGTTCGGTGGCAGGAGGAACAAGACTTTTGGTCAGGTGATTACAGGGTTATAAATAAAAAATCAAATAGGGGTAATGCAGGAGTAGGTTTAATAATGAATAAAAAAATAGGAGTGCGGGTTAGCTACTACAAACAGCATAGTGAACGCATTATTGTGGCCAAGATAGACACAAAGCCCATGCCTACTACAGCAGTACAAGTTTATATGCCAACTAGCTCAGCAGATGATGAAGAAATTGATGAAATGTATGACGAGATAAAAGCAATTATTCAGGTAGTGAAGGGAGATGAAAATTTAATAGTCATGGGTGACTGGAATTCGTCAGTAGGAAAAGGGAGAGAAGGAAACATAGTAGGTGAATATGGATTGGGGGGAAGAAATGAAAGAGGAAGCCCCCTTGTAGAATTTTGCACAGAGCATAACTTAATCATTGCTAACACTTGGTTCAAGAATCATAAAAGAAGGTTGTATACCTGGAAGAATCCTGGAGATACTAAAAGGTATCAGATAGATTATATAATGGTAAGACAGAGATTTAGGAACCAGGTTTTAAATTGTAAGACATTTCCAGGGGAAGATGTGGATTCTGACCACAATCTATTGGTTATGAACTGCAGATTGAAACTGAAGAAACTGCAAAAAGGTGAGAATTTAAGGAGATGGGACCTGGATAAACTGAAAGAACCAGAAGTTGTAGAGAGTTTCAGGGAGAGCATAAGGGAACAATTGACAGGAATGGGGGAAAGAAATACAGTAGAAGAAGAATGGGTAGCTCTGAGGGATGAAGTAGTGAAGGCAGCAGAGGATCAAGTAGGTAAAAAGACGAGGGCTAATAGAAATCCTTGGGTAACAGAAGAAATATTGAATTTAATTGATGAAAGGAGAAAATATAAAAATGCAGTAAATGAAGCAGGCAAAAAGGAATACAAACGTCTCAAAAATGAGATCGACAGGAAGTGCAAAATGGCTAAGCACGGATGGCTAGAGGGCAAATGTAGGATGTAGAGGCCTGTCTCACTAGGGGCAAGATAGATACTGCCTACAGGAAAATTAAAGAGACCTTTGGAGGGAAGAGAACCACTTGTATGAATATCAAGAGCTCAGATGGGAACCCAGTTCTAAGCAAAGAAGGGAAGGCAGAAAGGTGGAAGGAGTATATAGAGGGTTTATACAAGGGCGATGTACTTGAGGACAATATTATGGAAATGGAAGAGGATGTAGATGAAGAAGAAATGGGAGATAAGATACTGCGTGAAGAGTTTGACAGAGCACTGAAAGACCTGAGTTGAAACAAGGTCCCGGGAGTAGACAAAACTCCATTAGAACTACTGATCGCCTTGGGAGAGCCAGTCATGATAAAACTCGACCATCTGGTGAGCAAGATGTATGAGACAGGCGAAATACCCTCAGACTTCAAGAAGAATATAATAATTCCAATCCCAAAGAAAGCAGGTGTTGACAGATGTGAAAATTACCGAACTATCAGTTTAATAAGTCACAGTTGCAAAATACTAACGCGAATTCTTTACAGACGAATGGAAAAACTGGTAGAAGCGGACCTCGGGAAAGATCAGTTTGGATTCCGTAGAAATGTTGGAACACGTGAGGCAATACTAACCTTACGACTTATCTTAGAAGCTAGATTAAGAAAAGGCAAACCTACGTTTCTAGCATTTGAAGACTTAGAGAAAGCTTTTGACAATGTTAACTGGAATACCCTCTTTCAAATTCTGAAGGTGGCAGGGGTAAAATACAGGGAGCGGAAGGTTATTTACAATTTGTACAGAAACCAGATGGCAGTTATAAGAGTCGAGGGGCATGAAAGGGAAGCAGTGGTTGGGAAAGGAGTGAGACAGAGATGTAGCCTCTCCCCGATATTCAATCTGTATATTGAGCAAGCAGTAAAGGAAACAAAAGAAAAATTCGGAGTAGGTATTAAAATTCATGGAGAAGAAGTAAAAACTTTGAGGTTTGCCGATGACATTGTAATTCTATCAGAGACAGCAATGGACTTCGAAGAGCAGTTGAACGGAATGGACAGTGTCTTGAAAGGAGGATGTAAGATGAACATCAGCAAAAGCAAAACGAGGATAATGGAATGTAGTCAAATTAAATCTGGTGATGCTGCGGGAATTAGATTAGGAAATGAGACACTTAAAGTAGTAAAGGAGTTTTGCTATTTAGGGAGTAAAATAACTGATGATGGTCGAAGTAGAGAGGATATAAAATGTAGACTGGCAATGGCAAGGAAATTGTTTCTGAAGAAGAGAAATTTGTTAACATCGAGTATAGATTTAAGTGTCAGGAAGTCGTTTCTGAAAGTATTTGTATGGAGTGTAGCCATGTATGGAAGTGAAACATGGACGATAACTAGTTTGGACAAGAAGAGAATAGAAGCTTTCGAAATGTGGTGCTACAGAAGAATGCTGAAGATAAGGTGGGTAGATCATGTAACTAATGAGGAGGTACTGAATAGGATTGGGGAGAAGAGTAGTTTGTGGCACAACTTGACTAGAAGAAGGGATCGGTTGGTAGGACATGTCCTGAGGCATCAAGGGATCACAAATTTAGCATTGGAGGGCAGCGTGGAGGGTAAAAATCGTAGAGGGAGACCAAGAGATGAATACACTAAGCAGATTCAGAAGGATGTAGGTTGCAGTAGGTACTGGGAGATGAAGAAGCTTGCACAGGATATAGTAGCATGGAGAGCTGCATCAAACCAGTCTCAGGACTGAAGACCACAACAACAACAACAACAGTGGTTACAAACTTACAAGGCACCTCGTTTCTCAACGCCAGTTGGTAGAAGGGGCCCACATTTCAAAATGGTCTCCTAATTACAATTTTGGCCAAAAAATTCCAGAAATATATTTTAACCCTAATTCATTATGTACATTCTTACACCAAATTTTCAGAAAAAACTGTGACATAAGGGCGACGGCCACTGGGTGATTTCACATGAAATTACCCTCCTGGCAATCTGTTGACATCTTGAGGTGTTGAGTATTCTGCCCAGTATCAGCATCGTTCTTGCATGATATTTCAACAATATGACTTGTCATCCATCAGGTGCTACCTGAGACTATTCATCAAGTAAGCTGGGTCCAATATTTATACCTATGCTCTTCCCCCTCCATCGTTGGTTCTGGGTGTTCCATCTGCTGTCTCCTTCCACTAGCAGTGTCCCTAGTGTTTTCTCTTTGGTCTGGAGCACCCTTCTGTAGGCTGGTATTCCACTTTTGTTCTGCTGTGGTTACCCCTGTTCTCTCTATAGTCCGCTCCCACTGGAAATATGCTGAGGCATTCTGTCTTTGGTCCAGTGCACCAGGCCAAGTGCTGGTGTTTCATCTTCAGTCTCATGCATCTGTCTGCATGCTGGCATTCAATTTTCAGTCGTATGCAATATTAGGTGTTCCATTTGCAGTTCGTTCCCACTGGAAGTGCCCTGCAACATCCCATCTTCAATCTAGTATGCCAGGTGACCTATATGGGCTTCATTTCTAATATTCACACTCTCAGTTCTCATTTATGTGGAGTTCTGCTGCTGCTCCCATTGTATTTTCAGCAACTCCAGTTCAAGATTCCTGGCTCTATTGAGTTTGGTTGGTACTCAGTGTCACACTTCTTCAGGTTATTCACCACCTTTATCTCTACAGACTCTTTTACAACACTGTCCCAAGATCTGTGGGTCTGTGTCAGAACCCTCATTTCATCATAGTTGGTGGAAAGACTGAGTTCCAACCAGTGCTTGGCAATGGATGATTTAATTGCCCATGTTAGTTGAAAGTGCCTCTGATGTTCTTTGCATCTGATGTCCACTGTCCTCATTGTTTGGTCAGTGCACAACATGCCACATTGGCAAGGTATGTTATAAATTCCTGGTTTTCATAATCCCAGATCATCTTTGATATTTCCCAGTAGCTCTCTTATTTTGATAGATGGACAGAATTAGAGCTGTTGATAAAACATCAATATATTGACGTTTTTTTGAAAAAGCTATCAATAAATATAAACTATATTTTGTAGCCCGATATATCAATTTTGGAATGGCAATATCAGGTGCTGATATTTTTATTTTATATTCATATATGTAGCTGGGGCTCTATTGGCTGTAGTGTTCCTCAGGGTATGTACTTGGCCCCCTTCTCTTCCTCGTCTCCATCAATGACCTTCCCTTGTGTACTAGCTTTAAAACTCATTTTACTCTTTTCACTAATGACACCTCCATCCTTGTCAACTAAACTCCCAACCACACTCTTGAGGAATTGGCCAATATCGTCAATAATGAAGTACTTAATTGGTTTGAAAATAATGGGTGATCACTTAATGTTAACAAGATCCAGTTTATTCATTTCCAAGTAAGAAAAAACTGGAGGAGCAATTAATAATTAAATGTAATGGTAGAGAATTACTACAAATTGAGTCATCCAAGTTTGTAGGTGTACACACTGACAGCATTCTAAAATGGTCAGAATATATTTTACAACTTCTCAAAAAACTCAGCTGAGCAGCATTCGCTATTCATATTATTTCCACTGTCTGTGACTGAGGAACCACAAAAATTCCTTATTTTAGTTACTCCCATGCACTATTGTTGAATGGCATAGTTTTCTAGGGTAATCAGCCACTTCCCCCCCCCCCCCCCCCCCCAAAAAAAAAAAATATTCATTGCCCAAAAGAGAGTTATTAGGATAATCAGGGAAGTTCAGCCTAGACATTCTTATAGAAACCTGTTTAGAAAATTATGGATACTGACAACTGCATGTCAATATATCCACTCCCTGTTATGTTTCATTGGTAGAAATGAGCAACTGTATAAAATGAATGATTCATACCATACCCACAATACCAGGAGGAAGATGGACCTCCATTATGAATTAAAAAACCTTAGCATTGTACAAGATGGAGTCCATTACATGAGCTGCAAAGTGTTCAACGCACTCTCACCATCACATAAATCACTTGTCCACATGCTTACCAAGTTTAAACAACTCAAACGCTATCCAATAGATACTTCTTTTTATTCGGTTGAAGAATATTTCAGTTGTTTTAACTCTAATTGAATTTTCTTTTATTTAAATCTGATTTACTCTTATGCATTATGATAGTTGGAATCATTGTTAACATTACTATCTTTTATGCAGCTATTAAGATCTACCTTTGTTATAACTTTTGTAAGTGTAATTTTGTCTGTAACCATTAATGTGTATTTTGTCTTATATGTATATCTTCCCTTGCAATAGGGGTTTTTGTGTGTTCCTTTTTATAATTTGTAATAATCTGACACCTCCTACATCCATGCAAATGCCTCCCTGTATTGGATTTATAGGATCTAAATAAATAAAACTTCTCTTCTTCAGCAATACTTTTCTCGCCATTATCAGTTTACATATTTGTATCTTCTCTACTTTGGCCATCATCAGTTATTTTGCTGCCCAGATAGCAAATTTCATCTTTTTCCTAATTTAATTCCCTCAGTAACACATGATTTAATTTAACTGCTTTCCATTACCTTTGTTTTGCTTTTGTTGATGTCCATCCTACTTTCAAGAAACTGTCCATTCTGCTCAGCTATTCTTCCAAGTCCTTTGCTATCTTTGATACAATTACAATGTAATCAGCAAACGTCAAAGTTTTTATTTCTTCTCCCTGGACTTTATTTCCTACTACAAATTTTTCTTTGGTTTCTTTTACTGTTTGCTCAACATACAGATTGAGTAACATCGGAGATAGACTACTGCCCTGTCTCACTCCCTTCTCAACCACTGCTGTCCTTTCATGCCCCTGGACTCACATAACTGACATCTGGTTTCTGTACAAGTTGTAAATAGCCTTTCACTCCCTGTGTTTTACTAATTCTACCTTCAGAATTTCAAAGAGAGTATTCCAGTCAGGATTGTCAGAAGCTTTCTCTGAATCTACAAATGCTATAAACATAGGTTTGCCTTTCCTTAAACTATCTTCTAAGAGAGTTTGTAAGGTCAGTATTGCCTCACATGTTCTTACATTTCTCTGGAATCCAAATTGATGCCCTGGAGTTAGCTTTTGGCAGTTTTTCTTTCTTCTGTAAAGAAGCTGTGTTAGTGTTTTGCAACCATGACTTATTAAACTGATAGTTTGGTAATATTCACACCTGTCAGCACCTGCTTTCTTTGGAATTGGAATTATTAGATTCTTCTTGAAGTCTGAGGGTATTTTGCCTGCCTCATACATCTTGCACACCAGATGGAAGAGTTCCGTCATGGCTGGTTCTCTCAAGGCTATCAGTAGTTCTGATGAAATATTGTCTACTCCCAGGGCCTTGTCTTGACTTAGGTCTTTCAGAGCTCTATCAAATTCTTCTCACAGTATCCAGTCTCCAATCTCATCTTCATTTACATTCTCTTATGTTTCTATAATACACACACCAAGAAAAGTTTTGCATCACCCCGGTTCTCAAACATCTGAAGGTAGATATTGACTGTGGATATTGTATCACAGTCCCTTTGACTGTTCAGGGATGTCACTAAATCCACCCAAAGATGTAGAGAGCCATGCATGAGCAGTGCCTATTAGACGGAGGGGGTCCAACAGCTGATCAGTTACAGTCATTCCATCAGGAGGGAGGTATGCGGCTCATGTTGTCTGTAGTTCAACCATGTCTAGACAGTCAATACCATGGTTCGATCGTGTCGCATTGTTACTTTGTGCCAGGAAGGGCTCTCAACAAGGGAAGTGTCCAGGCATCTCGGAGTGAACCAAAGTGATGTTTTTAGGACACGGAGGAGATACAGAGGGCCAGGAACTGTCAATGACATGCCTCGGCCAGGCTGCCCAAGAGCTACTACTGCAGTGGATGACCGCTACCTATGGATAATGGCTCGGAGGAACACTGACAACAACGCCAACAAGTTGAATAATTGTTTTCGTGCAGCCACAGGACATTGTGTTACGACTCAAACTGTGCGCAACTTCACTCCTGACATCCACGGCGAGGTCCATCTTGTCAACCATGACACCATGCAGTGCGGTACAGATGGGCCCAACAACATGCCGATTGGACCACTCAGGATTGGTATCACGTTCTCTTCACTGATGAGTGTCGCATATGCATTCAATCAGACAATCAGACAATCATTGGGGACATGTTTGGAGGCAACCCAGTCAGGCTGAATGCCTTAGACTCACTGTCCACTGAGTGCAGCAAGGTGGAGTTTCCCTGCTGTTTTGGGGTGGCAGTATGTGGGACCAACGTATGCCATTGGTGGTCATGGAAGACACCGTAATGTCTGTAGGCTATACAACATGTGAAAGCCATTCTCCAACTGATAGTGCAACTACATTGGCAGCATACTGGTGAGACATTCGTCTTCATGGATGACAATTCGCGCCCCCATCATGCGTATCTTGTGAATGACTTCCTTCAGGATTACAACATCGATTGACTAAAGTGGCCAGCATGTTCTCCAGACATGAACCCTATCGAACATGCCTGGGATAGATTGAAAAGGGCTATTTATGGACAATGTGACCCACCAACCACTCTGAGGGATCTACGACGAGTTGCCATTGAGGAGTGGGACAATCTGGACCAACAGTGCCATCATGAACTTGTGGATAGTATGCCATGACAAATACAGGCAGGCATCAATGCAAGAGGACATGCTACTGGGTATTGGAGGTACCGGTGTGTACAGCAATCCGGACCACCACCTCTGAAGGTCTAGCTGTATGGTGGTACAACATGTAATGTGTGGTTTTCATGAGCAATAAAAGGGTGGAAATGATATTTACACTACTGGCCATTAAAATTGCTGCACCAAGAAGAAAAGCAGATGATAAATGGGTATTCATTAGACAAATATATTACACTAGAACTGACATGTGATTACAGTTTCATGCAATTTGGGTGCATAGATCCTGAGAAATCAGTACCCAGAACAGCCACCTCTGGCCGTAATAATGGCCTTGATATGCCTGGGCATTGACTCAAACAGAGCTTGGATGGCGTGTACAGGTACAGCTGCCTATGCAGCTTCAACCCGATACCACAGTTCATCAAGAGTAGTGCCTGGCGTATTGTGACGAGCCAGTTGCTCGGCCACCATTGACCAGACATTTTCAATTGGTGAGAGATCTGGAGAATGTGCTGGCCAGGGCAGCAGTCGAACATTTTCTGTATCCAGAAAGGCCCGTACAGGACCTGCAACATGCAGTTGTGCATTATCATGCTGAAATGCAACGCCCACTGTTCAAAGTGTCGTCAATGCAAACAAGAGGTGACCGCAACATGTAACCAATGGCACCCCATACCATCACGCCAGGTGATACGCCAGTATGACGAATACACACTTCCAGTGTGCGTTCACCGCGGTGTCGCCAAACACAGGTGCAACCATCATGATGCTGTAAACAGAACCTGGATTCATCCGAAAAAATGACGTTTTGCCATTTGTGCACCCAGGTTCGACGTTGAGTTCACCATCGCAGGTGCTCCTGTCTGTGATGAAGCGTCAAGGGTAACCGCAGCCGTGGTCTCCAAGCTGATAGTCCATGCTGCTGCAAACATCGTCGAACTGTTCATGCAGATGGTTGTTGTCTTGCAAACGTCCCCATCTGTTGACTCAGGGATCAAGATGTGGCTGCACGATCCGTTACAGCCATGCGGGTAAGATGCCTGTCATCTTGACTGCTAGTGATACAAGGCCGTTGGGATCCAGCACGGCATTCCGTATTACCCTCCTGAACCCACCGATTCCATATTCTGCTAACAGTCATTGGATCTCGACCAACGCGAGTAACAAGGTCGCAATACGATAAACCGCAATCGCAATAGGCTACAATCGGACCTTCATCAAAGTCAGAAACATGATGGTGCGCATTTCTCCTCCTTACACGAAGCATCACAGCAACGTTTCCCTAGGCAGCGCCGGTCAACTGCCGTTTGTGTATGAGAAATCGATTGGAAACTTTCCTTATGTCAGCACATTGTAGGTGTCGCCACCAGCTCCAACCTTGTGTGAATGCTCTGAAAAGCTAATCATTTGCATATCACAGCATCTTCTTCCTGTCGGTTAAATTTCGCATCTGTATCACGTCATCTTCGTGGTGTAGCAATTTTAATGGCCAGTAGTGTATGTTGATCTCTGTTCCAATTTTCTGTACAGGTCTATCTTTCAGCTAGTGATGTATGCTACTAAATCCTTACATTTATCCTCTGACCATTCCTGCTTAGCAATTTTGCACTTCCTGTCAATCTCACTTTTTAGACATTTGTATTCCTTTCACTTGCTTCATTTACTGCATTTTTATATTTTCTCCTTCTGTCAGTTATATTCAATATCTCCTGCTTTATCCAAGGATTTCTACTTGGCTTGTTTTTCTACCTACTTGATCGTCTGCTGCCCTCACTATTCCATCTCTCAATGCTACACATTCATGTTCGATTGTATCCCTGTCTTCTATCCTTGTCAATCATTGCCTAATGCTCCCCCTAAAACTTCTAACAGCCTCTAGTTCTTTCAACTTAACCATATCCCATCTCCTTAATTTCCCACTTCTTTGTAATTCCTTCAGTTTTAATTTTAATTACCTTCATTACCAGTTCTTTGTCATTCGCCAGCCATGGCTGGACAGGTAATGTCAATTTAACAATAACATTACCACATTAAAATTAATAAAAAAAATGCAGTTTAAACTATGATACTAAAATGGGTACTATAAAACATATATTTAAGAACTAAAATTTAATTGAATAGACAAAAAATCTACTCACCAAGTTGCAGCAGAACAGGCACATAAAAGAAGATTATAATTAAGAAAAATTTCAGAGCCAGTGGGTCTTTCTTCCAGCATAAGGGTTGAAGGGGAAGGAAGAGGGGTAAAGGAAATGACTGGAGAAGTCTATAAAAAGGGGTAGAATTCAGAAAAGTCACCCAGAACTGCGGGTCATGGGAGACTTACCATACGAAATGAGAAGTTTCCTTTCATTCTCATCTGGTTCTGACAAGGCGTGTTCTCTGTGGACCAGTGTCTTCAGAACTCTGCCCTCCTGCACTGGGTGGTGACATCAGCTGGCTTCAGGTATAAATTAGTGTGTATAGGTCTGCAATACACATTGTGGCCAAATGAGCCATTTGCTCTTCTTTTGACAAGTACATCTAGAAATGGGTACAGCCCTCCTTCTCCAGTTCCATGGTGAACATAGTATTTTGGGTGAAGTGAGTTCAGCTGTTCCAGAAATTCATTGAGCCTATTGCCACCATGAGGCTAGATCACAAAGGTATCATTCGCATACCTGAAGAAGCATGTGGGTTTTTATTTAGCCGTCAAATGCCTCCTCTTCAAATATTTCCATGAGCATATTGGCAACTGCTGGACACAGAGGGCTGCCCATGGCTACACCTTCTGTCTGCTCTGAATATTGGCCCCCATACAGAAAATAAGTTGAGGTCGGTATATGCCTGAACGGGTCCAGCAGAGCATCATCAGATTTCTCTGTAATCAGTCTTATGAGCATTTCACTGGCACCCTAGTGAACAGGGATACCACATCAAAAGTCACCATTATAATCAGATTATGTGCTGTTTAGTTGCCTGAGGCATTGCAAGAAGTCCCCAGAGTTGTGAATGTGGTGAATACACTTCCCCAAATATGGGAACAGCAGTTTCTTCCAGTACTTGGCTGTTGGGTACATTGATGTGGTAATGTTGCTGACAACTGGGTGCAGTGGCATGCTGTCTTTGAGTACTTTTGGCAGCTCATAATAGTCTAGGTGGAACTAACACTTTCATTTGTAGTTGTTTAATGGGCTTGTCAGGCATACCGCTTTCCTTCAATATAGCACTCGCCTTCTTATCCACTCTATTTGTAGGGTCACTTTCCAAAAGTCTGTTTGCAGGGTCCTCCAGAAGTTGACACACTTTCTCATCATAATCATCCTACTTCAAAATGACTATAGAGTTCCCTTTGTCTGCTAGCAACACCATGATGTTGCTCTCTTCCCAGAACCTCTAGAGTGCAAGCCACTCATTACTTGAGATGTTCAGTTTTGGAGGCTTTGTCATGGTGAGTGCCCTGTATGTCTCCCAGTGAATTTCTTCTGCCACATTTGGTTCCACTGTACTCATGAAACCGGAAATGGGCACATTTTTAGGAGTTGTTGCAAAGCTGAGCCCCCTGCTGAGCACCGTCTACATGGTGTCACAAAATTGCTTGCCACTTCGGTTAATCGCAGTGCAAGTGTCCTCCATCTTACATGTTTTTTTACTCATGTGGTCAAATTACACAGCTTGGCATACTGAGGCATTCTTCTTGGTGCACTCCATTAGAGACCAAGAGGCACTTTTTATCCTGTCTCAAATGTCAGTTGCTAAGGATGCTTATGTGCAAATGAAGGTGTAAAAGCTCCCCGACTACCACATCTAGCCTGTGGCACATACATCGAATCCTGTCTCTCACAAGTGTCATGCTCCCCTGATGTTTTATCTCATTTGCCACTCTGGAGTTGATATGATGAAAACTATCTACTCAGAATCCTTCACTTCCTCTGTTGAAGCTTGTCCAGCTTCTTGATGTTTTGGTGTATCTCCTCCCTGTAGAGTCCCTTGCTGTGATTCTTTGGACTTTCCCAGTAATCTGTTGACATCTTGAGGTGTTTGGTATTCTGCCATGTATCAGCATCATTCTTGAATGACATTTCAACAGTGTGAATTGTTACCTTCACCAGGTGCTACCTGAGACTGCTCATTGAGTGGAACAGACCTGCACTCTTCCCCATCCATCATCAGTTCTAGGCATTCCATCTGTGGCCTGCTCTCGTTTGCAGGATTCTTCTGCATTCCCTCTTTGGTCCAGAGCCTGTCTGGGGGCTGGAATTCTGTTTTCAGTCTGCCACAGTTCCAGTTTTCTCCCTTGGTCCATTCCCACTAGAAGCATTACTAGGCATTCCATCTTTCGTCTGGAGCTCAAGCCAAGCACTGGTGTTTCATGCTGGAACCACACCAGACCAAGAACAGAATGTCAGAATGCAGATGGGTGCATAGGTTTGAAGACAAAGCACTGGTGCTTGTCAGTGTGGCACGTCAGATGTTGGCCAAACAACTAGAACAGTGGACATCTGATAGAAAGAACAGAGGCACACCCAACTAAGATACATGACTAAAGCAACCATTGCTGAGCACTGCCGGAAATCAGTCATTCCATGTACTGTGATGGCACAGACCACCAGGTACTGGGCCTAAGACTGAAACCAAGACTTTGAAATAAAACCTGTTGTACAGTCAAATGGCAGTTACATCTTTCAGAAAGTTTTATATGACTGTGGCTCCATTCAAAAGTAAAATCATTAACCCTATATACTCTTCTACATCTATGCCTACATCTTCAGTTCAGCTGCACGATGAATTTTGTTGTATGCCTTGGATAGGTCAAGCTAAACTCCAGACACTTAAAAAAAATGTTCAGAGGCTGCACATTGGATTCTGTTAAATCTTGAATTGCTACTTATTTTGATTTTTCTTTTGGCTGTCCATACTGAAGTAATTACATTATCTTTGTAGTAGATGAGTGCAGGGACTTGACTGTTCAGTATGAAATGTAAATTAAATCACCAGCAGCTGTCTCTTTTACATTTAATTTCTATATACAACTAGTTTCAGTGTTCCATCACACAACCGACAAAGGCTGTCACATTTTCTGCTTCTTCCTCAATACACGGGAATGACTGAAGCTGAAGCATGCAGATCCAAGCCATGACCTGTACCCAGCACATTTGAATCACATGCGCCTTAGCCAGAGTGCTGGTTTTCTTGAGCATTTGGCATCACACTGTTTTGGGGCCATGCTGCAGGCTGCAATAATGTGCTTTTACTGCAAAAGAAAGAAGAAAGCAATGGGGATCATTACTTCAAGCGAAAAAACAGACCACTGTAGACCAATTTTCACCAGGTTAGGAGTTCTGACTGTTTACAGCCAGTATATATTGAACTGCCTCTTCCACATAAAGAGAGACCATGATATCTACAGAAAGAGAAATGAAGTTCACAAAGACAGTATCGACATTCCAAGGTGTTGATTAGCAAAGACACAAAACAGCTTCCCAATGGTGGCCCTAAAGTTGTTTAATGCTCTACCTGATGACATTCAGTCTTTATCATCGGAGCAGTTTAAAACTACTATTTTGTGTAAGCTAAAAGAGCAACTCTTCTACAATATTGGAGAATTCTTCTCTAGTAATAGCATAGTGTTTACTTGAGCTGTAGCTCAGTTCCATGACTCCAACAGCAGCCATTATATTTAATTTCATTATATACTTCTATCTGTTTTGTTGTTGTGATATTATTGTAATTTAATTTATAACTTAAATTTGTCTTGTGGTATTAAATTACTATCATAGTAGAGTTGTATTCATGTATTTTGATAATGTTGTATCTTGATGCTGTCTGTCCAGCTGTGGCTGGTGAATGACATAGAATTGGTAATAAAGGTAATAATAACACCCTCACACATGTAAGACCTGTAACAGAATATAAAGACTTCAAAGGAATGTTACACGACCCAGAAAAATGGTGTGCTCTAGGTAACATATTGTTTAAATAACACTGCATGGTGCAGATCTTGAAAAGACACACAATAAACATGATAACAGAATCAGTGGGAGGCCACAAACTCAGACACAGCCAGAGACACTGATATAAATGTAGACACAGAAAATGACACGAACACAATGACAACATTAGACACCGACTCATACACAAGGAGTGTAACACTTAAAATAGATAAATAAGACAATTATAAAAGAAGTACACATAACACGTGATTGGTTCATGTATTGAAACTGCATTTCAAATGTGATAACTAAATAACATAAAGGAAAATAACTAATATAAGCAATGAAACAATCATCTCACATCTAAGTAATAAGGGGAGGGGAGGCTGTAAGTTTATGTTTCGAGGCTTCCCTCCTGCCGCCTGTGGCACTGGTCAAGGGAAAAAGCGATGCACACAAAGATACAACATAACAGCACACATGCAACATGTAGAACTATATCTAGTTATAATACAAGCAGTGCAAAGGGTATGTGCTACATAAGCACTTAAAAGATGTAAAGTGGTACTAATTTCTTAGACAGTAGAAACAAGCACACAGAGTTACTCACGATGTATCTCAATTAGCAATGTAAGAAGACATAATTTTGTACACTACTTCAGATGAAACAGACTCTACATTTCTCCCAAGGCCCTCCCAACTAGAATAGCAATACAAAGTATAATCTGTATGTTGTCTTTTGTTTTAACTGTTAAAAAAAAAGCAGCTTGTCCCCTTTTCTATCTTTCTATTATTTTCTTCTAAATTGCTAACATTTATTATTTGAACACTCCATTTCCTACACGCAATTTAATTTTCTTTTAACGCGTTACCATCACCCTTGTTTTATTGCTCAAAACAAATTATGCTAGTAATGTGGAAAAATGTACTGTTACATGTATTATGTACTACTGGCTTTTTAAAACATCAGGCAGCAGGTCTTAAAATATGCAGCAAATGAAATGAAATTAATACACCATCTCAAACCCTTCACCAACATTAATTGAGAGGAATCCAGTCTAGCGTGCAGTCATAACAGGAGCCAGTATTAAATAATGTGTCTGTAGATCTCTGGTTTACATGACAATATCCAATCTTTCATCAACCAATGACTGTCAGGACAACATTCAAGTTTTTTCATGAAAGCCAATGGTCTGTTAAGCATGAGCGAAAGCCTGACTACAGATACTGGTCTGTAAACGTTAAAATCACACACACTACCTTAAGCATTTTAAGTTGGTCAGGAACTATAATTTCTTGGGATCAACATTTCACAATCTCCAATTGTAGTACAATTATTTCCGCTGCAAAGAATTTATCAAATCATGATTACATGACAGACTAGCTAATCAAACAGGAGTGTTTGATTAGCTGTCATGTAATCATAACTTGACAAATTCTTTGCTTTTACCTTTTAAGTAACTTTTGCCAGCTCCATCTCAGTTAACAATTTCAATAAGCTTTCAGTTTCTGTGACTATAGTCTGATTACTTTTTTTGGTATTATTTCCATACTTCAATTTCTACTGAATCTCTGTAGTTATTATTCAGGATATTGGCAATATGTCTCTTACCTCTGATGATTTTATTACACACATTCATATCTTTTATTTAGTTTGTTCTATGTTTATGGTTTTTTTGACACTTAGTGCTGATGATGTCTCAAGCATTTTTTTTTTACTTGTTGATATTTAAGCATTCACCTTTATTGATTTAATATACCAACAAAAATAATCAATTTTTGAAAATTTAATATAGCTGAATTAGATAAAAAAATCTACTCACCAAGCAGTGGCAGGAGAAAGCAGAAGTAAAACTTAAAGAAACATACAAGCTTTCAGAGTCAGTGGCTTTTTTTTATGGCAGAAGGGTTGAAGGGGAAGAAAGAAGGAAGATGGGAAAGGACTGGTGAGGTTTAGGTAATGGGGAGAGTTATCTAAAAGTTGCCCGAAATGCTGGATCAGGAGAGACTTAACAGATGGGATGCGAAAGAAATCTGATCAATCAGTATTATTGATTTGGATTTTGCTTGACTTAACAAATGTGTGTACTATTGCTGCCTGTGTGCTTTGAATGTTCCAATACTTCTGTTTTATTCCTGATATGTAGCACTCTGTTCTACTAAGTCCTTTGTCATCCACTGTTTATTTTGAAGAAGTTTTCTTTTCTCCAAGTTCATAGAAATGCTGCTTTGAGGTAATTTGCTAAAGTACACTGAAAAGCATTGTACAATTCACTTGTCTACTGGGCTTGAAGACTATTCATTTCTCAAAATTGATTTTAGTACATTGATGTTTTGTTGGTTGAAATACCTGAGATCTAATCCTTTAATTTTTGTTTTCTGTTTACGAGTTTCCTGTTATGCATGTTCTGTCACATTGTGCCACTGATATTGATGTCAAAAAAAAGTAAAACATCTGACATAATTGTAGGACATTACTGGTCAGTACAGAAATGATGTAAAGTTTGAACTTGAATTCTATTTACATATACTCACAGGCATACACATTTATATATTTCTTACAATCCTGACATATAGTGTTCAATGTGATCAACAGCAATGATTTATACTTCTCTCAACTCATCTTGCACAAAACATGTAGCCTGTTTGAAATACCATATAACTGAAGTTTTTAAAATTATGCTTCACAAAAACATTGTTATTGATTGAATTAATAGCTAATCTGTTCCTTTCATCTGTCCACTGCACTCTTGTTAATGAAAATACTCTCAACATTAGCATTTTTAGTTTAGTTTATTAGCATCCTTTGCGTCACTTACATGATACAGAATTGACATAACACTATACAGCATAGGTGCAGCACAATTCTATTAATTAATATGAAATTAACACTTTACAGTGTATTAAAGAAATTATACAATGAACTAATGCAGTGGTATTACACATGTTCTCTGAATAAGTAAATAATAATTTGACATACATGCACTGCACTTTGGCGAACACATTTATCACATCGTTTACACTTAAAAGAATACACAAACAAAATAAAAAAAATTATAATGAGAATAGGATGATTTAAATAATTTAACTCTGACTTAAATTTTCCATCATCATTGATTCCCTTGATGCAAATTGGCAGAGTACAAAAGGCTTTATTCCGTAATGGGACACATTTTTTGAGTTTTTATTTTTCTTACTCTTTCCACATGCAGATTCTTGCTGATACATGTATTATAGTTTTGGAAATCTAAATTTATATGTAAACTACTCAAGTGTGTTATTACATACAGTACACTTTTGAATATGTACAAAGATGGTACTGTAAGTATTTCTAACTAAATGAATAAGGGTCCGCAGTGTGTTTGTGGAGAGCAGTGTGTAATAATTCTAACGGGTCTTTTCCGTAATTTAAAAATGTCTTTTAATTGAGATTTTGTTACACCCCACAACATTATTCTATAAGATACAATAAAATGGAAATAAAAAAATACTCTAATCTTGCACATTCTGTGCTACAGTTCTATGCTACAAATTAATCTCAGTGCAAAACATGCAGAACTGAGTTTTTGGGATATGTAAATGACATGGTCTTCCCAGCATTGTGTGCAGGATTTGGGTGGAAAAATCCTAGACTAGTTTCAGCAGTTCAGAGTGGCACTAAAATATCTAATCCACTTATCTTTAAAGGGCAATTTCCCAAGTTCAGAGCTATGCCAGTACAAAAGCTGGTTCACACTACACACTTTATCACAACATTTTACATCCTCTATAACAATTCCTTTATCACATCAGGAATTGCACACACTTTTGTACATCATCTGTGCATACTTTATCATTTAAGTTCACTAACTAAAGCATTTGAGTTCTTAAAATGTCACACACCATTTGTCCAAGTAGTCTAGGCATTCACTAGACAGCGATGTAGCCATCTGCTCAAAACTCAACTTTTTATCAAGGCTCTCCTCCCTAGCATTTATCAATGTTTTTTCATCTCTAGTGGCATGAAATTACTTTCTAATCTGTTCTGAAGAAGGTGAGTTGTTAAAACAGAAATCCTGGTGGCAGCGTGCAAATAAATGTGCACTGCCATGCACTGAGTCTCTCTCAAATAAATTGCATTCTTAGGTGACACGTAACAATAATGATTTCTCAGATTTACGAACAGTAATTTCATTGTTTTCTTAATAAAGATATTGCTGAAAGTTTGTATGAGGTCCAGCAAAATGAAAATTTGTCAGCGACAATGTTTTTTGCCAGGTACAACAGTTTCACACCTATTGTTGTTGTTGTTGTGGTCCTCAGTCCTGAGACTGGTTTGATGCAGCTCTCCATGCTACTCTATCCTGTGCAAGCTTCTTCATCTCCCAGTACCTACTGCAACATACATCCTTCTGAATCAGCTTAGTGTATTCATCTCTTGGTCTCCCTCTACGATTTTTACCCTCCACGCTGCCCTCCAATGCTAAATTTGTGATCCCTTGATGCCTCAAAACGTGTCCTACCAACCGATCCCTTCTTCTAGTCAAGTTGTGCCACAAACTTCTCTTCTCCCCAATCCTATTCAATACCTCCTCATTAGTTACGTGATCTACCCACCTTATCTTCAGCATTCTTCTGTAGCACCACATTTCGAAAGCCTCTATTCTCTTCTTGTCCAAACTGGTTATCGTCCATGTTTCACTTCCATACATGGCTACACTCCATACAAATACTTTCAGAAACGACTTCCTGACACTTAAATCTATATTCAATGTAAACAAATTTCTCTTCTTCAGAAACGATTTCCTTGCCATTGCCAGTCTACATTTTATATCCTCTCTACTTCGACCATTATCAGTTATTTTACTCCCTAAATAGCAAAACTCCTTTACTACTTTAAGTGTCTCATTTCATAATCTAATCCCCCCAGCATCACCCGATTTAATTTGACTACATTCCATTATCCTCGTTTTGCTTTTGTTGATGTTCATCTAATATCCTCCTTTAAAGACACTGTCCATTCCGTTCAACTGCTCTTCCAAGTCCTTTCCTGTCTCTGACAGAATTACAATGTCATCGGCGAACCTCAAAGTTTTTACTTCTTCTCCATGAATTTTAATACCTACTCCGAATTTTTCTTTTGTTTCCTTTACTGCTTGCTCAATATACAGATTGAATATCGGGGAGAGGCTACATCTCTGTCTCACTCCTTTCCCAACCACTGCTTCCCTTTCATGCCCCTCGACTCTTATAACTGCCATCTGGTTTCTGTACAAATTGTAAATAGCCTTTCGCTCCCTGTATTTTACCCCTGCCACCTTCAGAATTTGAAAGAGAGTATTCCAGTTAACGTTGTCAAAAGCTTTCTCTAAGTCTACAAATGCTAGAAACGTAGGTTTGCCTTTTCTTAATCTTTCTTCTAAGATAAGTAGTAAGGTTAATATTGCCTCACGTGTTCCAACATTTCTACGGAATCCAAACTGATCTTCCCCAAGGTCCGCTTCTACCAGTTTTTCCATTCGTCTGTAAAGAATTCGCGTTAGTATTTTGCAGCTGTGACTTATTAAACGGATAGTTCGGTAATTTTCACATCTGTCAACACCTGCTTTCTTTGGGATTGGAATTATTATATTCTTCTTGAAGTCTGTGGGTATTTCGCCTGTCTCATACATCTTGCTCACCAGATGGTAGAGTTTTGTCATGACTGGCTCTCCCAAGGCGATCAGTAGTTCTAATGGAATGTTGTCTACTCCCGGGGCCTTGTTTCGACTCAGGTCTTTCAGTGCTCTGTCAAACTCTTCACGCAGTATCTTATCTCCCATTTCATCTTCATCTACATCCTCTTCCATTTCCATAATATTGTCCTCAAGTACATCACCCTTGTATAAACCCTCTATATACTCCTTCCACCTTTCTGCCTTCCCTTCTTTGCTTAGAACTGGGTTGCCATCTGAGCTCTTGATATTCATACAAGTGGTTCTCTTCCCTCCAAAGGTCTCTTTAATTTTCCTGTAGGCAGTATCTATCTTACCCCAAGTGAGACAAGCCTCTACATCCTTATATTTGTCCTCTAGCCATGCCTGCTCAGCCATTTTGCACTTCCTGTCGATCTCTTTTTTGAGACGTTTGTATTCCTTTTTGCCTGCTTCATTTACTGCATTTTTATATTTTCTCCTTTCATCAATTAAATTCAATATTTCTTCTGTTACCCAAGGATTTCTATTAGCCCTCGTCTTTTTACCTACTTGATCCTCTGCTGCCTTCACTACTTCATCCCTCAGAGCTACCCATTCTTCTTCTACTGTATTTCTTTCCCCCATTCCTGTCAATTGTTCCCTTATGCTCTCCCTGAAACTCTCTACAACTTCTGGTTCTTTCAGTTTATCCAGGTCCCATCTCCTTAAATTCCCACCGTTTTGCAGTTCCTTCAGTTTCAATCTGCAGTTCATAACCAATAGATTGTGGTCAGAATCCACATCTGCCCCTGGAAATGTCTTACAATTTAAAACCTGGTTCCTAAATCTCTGTCTTACCATTATATAATCTATCTGATACCTTTTAGTATCTCCAGGATTCTTCCAGGTATACAACCTTCTTTTATGATTCTTGAACCAAATGTTAGCTACGATTAAGTTATGCTCTGTGCAAAATTCTACAAGGGGGCTTCCTCTTTCATTTCTTCCCCCAATCCATATTCACCTACTATGTTTCCTTCTCTCCCTTTTCCTACTGACGAATTCCAGTCACCCATGACTATTAAATTTTCGTCTCCCTTCACTACCTGAATAATTGCTTTTATCTCGTCATACATTTCATCAATTTCTTCATCATCTGCAGAGCTAGTTGGCATATAAACTTGTACTACTGTAGTAGGCATGGGCTTTGTGTCTATCTTGGCCACACCTATTATGGTATTTTATCTTTTGTTTCTGAATACTTTTATCGTTTCATTATGCCTCTATAAACTCAAGAATGTTCACAGTGCAGATCCACCTTACCTTCACTGTTTCTCTCAGTGGCAGCACCATAGTCAGGTTCATCAAGTTGCGGAGTTCCTTAAAGATGATTAACAGTGTTATGTGTTTGTGTCATCTTCCCTGCAATGTCGCGTGGTTCGGCATATCCACCAATCCTGCTAGGAGATTTCCAGGATGAAGGAACTGGCATGCCACTGTGTTTACTGGCCTTTTATGTTCAATGATGTTGTACAGGTGGGGTAGTTGTCAGGCACACTGGTCAGCTCCACTGCAGTTCTCGCCATTACCAGCTCAGAGGCAGCAGTGGGACAGAGTTCACGCCAACTCCTTGGGACTCCTTTATCCACTTCATCTATGTCCTCCACCTCTAGCAGACAACCACAGTGGTAGTCTTGGAGAGGATCTTTAGAACAGAGGGTGCACCCCTGCACGCTGGTGACGAAGTCCCCAATTCACAGTATCAAAATTCCAAAAAGTTTTGCACCCACAATGAATTTTAGCATCTTATCACACCCCTCAGCCTCAAACAGGCTGGCAGAATGGCCCATGCCAAAGCGCGACATATATGTCCTCCAGGGATGCCCCCACAGGACATTTCCAGATCTCCTGTGCCTACTACTGAAAACATTAAGCAAATGCAATGACATTCTGAATGGGTGCCCCGGAGGGGCCATGCATGTCTGAGCAGAATCTGTAATGGACCCAGGGTCCATGGCAAAACAGCAAGGGTGTCAAGTGTTGCTGGTGGTTACAAAATGTAGGATGCTATATCGGCACCACAACCAGCTCTGGTTGCAGCATCCTAGCCAGTAGCCTGCATTATCAGGAAGCACTTCGCTCTCCCATTGTAGCTTTCTCCACCTCCACATGACATGGGTGGCCATGTGGCCCCCTCTTACCACAAGCTAAGGGACACACAGACATCGATCCAGCTTTATTGAGAGTTGAATCACTGGATCTGCCACATGCTGCAGGGATGCCTCCATTCTCAGAAGACTGAGCCTACACAAGAAACTCCACATACAACACCACTGCCACCAGCAGCCCTGGATGTCTTCCAGGAACCTTTGATCTTGACATCACCTAATCTCTGGCCATTTCTGATGCCTCTACTTTCCTCATACTGGCCGGACAAGTACTGGAATTACCTGCCAGTGCAAAAGGATGGAGGGGGGTGGGTGGGTAGGTTAAGTAACCCTACCGAATGTACATTGGAAGGTATGGGAATATCAAAATGTGTAAAATCACCTATGTCTCCTTCCGTAGTGGACAGAAATATGACACCCCAGTGATGATTTTCCTGTTACCTGATTCACCTCCATCTGTGGACCAGCTGCCGTGACTGTTTACTATGTTCGTAGTGCTACAAAACATAAACATTTTGGTTTCCATGACTGTTAGGTTTAATGGTACTTTGACTACTAAACACCTTCATATTGGCTAAGTAGTAATTGGACTTTCTGACACTTAACTAATCAGGAACTGTCTGGTTTTTATTTCTGTTGTGGCTCAGAGGAACAGTCTGCTGAGAACTTCTACTGCTTGGTTTGTCAACTAACACACAATTTTAATTTGTTGTTAAAGAAGCTACTTGTGTTCAACAAATGATGTAACAACTCCCATTAGACTTTACCAAGATAGTGAAAATTCCAGAATTGAAATAGGAGTCAGGCAACAGGTGCTATATCAAAACTATTGTCATTAGGCCATTTAAGTAGGTATAATACGCAACTTGTCACTTTTTGAATTTGATACAGTTTAACTAACACACACACACACACACACACACACACACACACACACACACACACACACACACACTGTGCCCTATTTTCCAGATAAAACTGGAATCTCATTTGTCATTCCTCATATACCTAGCATTTCCAGTTTCATTAGTAGTATTTCATACCCAACAACATCAAAAGGCTTGGATACACCTGCAAGTATGCCTCTTACCCTGTCGCAGTCTTCCAAATATCACTTCTGTAAACTTTGTTATGAATGATACTGTACTTTTACTACTATGAAGCAAAGCCCTGCTTTCAGAGACTATTTATTCAGGTTAACTCATTAATCCAATTTTAGTAGTTGGTTCTATTATTTTTGTGAATGATGATAGTAGGGAAACTGACCTGCAGTTTTCAGTAGCTTCTGCATTACTGTTCTTTGGTAGGGGAACAACTCAAGCAAGCATTAGATACTCTGGAAAAGTAACGAAACCGGAAGACTCATTTATTAGTTTTGTTAAAGGAGTTTGTAAGATGTTCATGCATGCTTTTAGAGCAGATACTGGCACTTCATCTAGACCTGCTGATTTTTCTATTGTTTAATAGTCTTCCTTCCTTCTTCCTTGATTATGGGATACATAATAATCATTGTTCTGGCTACATAATTCATTGTGGGTGCTACACTTGTTCTCAAAAATTTTGTAGCAGTTTCTCCTCAATTATGACTCTACCCCTACCCCCTTTCTCTATCCTAATTCTTAATTTACTTTTCATTTCTTTTTCCCCCATTGTATCATTCATTTCTTTTCACCCAATGTATCATTATATCTCACTCTGTCCTTATATCTGGGCATGTCTGGCACAGTGCTTATGAAATTCCCATCTCAGACTCCTCTTCATCCTAGTTAACCTTTCCTCACTGCAAGTGGGATCCCTCTCATTCTGAGGTCTGACTCTTCTCAAGGAACAAACTATTAATTCCAAAAGGTAGGAAGCACATCTGTTATTGTGGATGTCTACTGGCTATACTACACATTTCACCTTCTGAAGGTAAGTTATGGACAGCGTCTATTACTGGTTTTACAGCACCTAGTGTTTCTACATCTACATCTACATGATTACTCTGCAATTCACATTTAAGTGCTTGGCAGAGGGTTCATCAAACCACAATCATACTATCTCTCTACCATTCCACTGCCGAACAGCGTGCGGGAAAAACGAACACCTAAACCTTTCTGTTCAAGCTCTGATTTCTCTCATTTTATTTTGATGATCATTCCTACTATGTAGGTTGGGCTCAACAAAATATTTTCGCATTCGGAAGAGAAAGTTGGTGACTGAAATTTCGTAAATAGATCTTGCCGCGACAAAAAAGTCTTTGCTTTAATGACTTCCACCCCAACTCAGGTATCATATCTGCCACTCTCTCTCCCATATTACGTGATAATACAAAACGAGCTGCCCTTTTTTGCACCCTTTCTATGTCCTCCGTCAATCCCACCTGGTAAGGATCCCACACCGTGCAGCAATATTCTAACAGAGGACGAATGAGTGTAGTGTAAGCTATTTCTTTAGTGGACTTGTTGCATCTTGTAAGTGTCCTGCCAATGAAACACAACCTTTTTATCTATGTGGTCTTTCCAACTGAAGTTGTTCGTAATTTTAACACCCAGGTACTTAGTTGAATTGACAGCCTTGAGAATTGTACTATTTATTGAGTAATCGAATTCCAACGGATTTCTTTTGGAACTCATGTGGATCACCTCACACTTTTCATTATTTAGCGTCAACTGCCACACCATACAGCAATCGTTTCTAAATCGCTTTGCAACTGATACTGGTCTTCGGATGACCTTACTAGCCAGTAAATTACAGCATCATCTGCGAACAAACTGCTCAGATTGTTACCCAGGTCATTTACATAGATCAGGAAGAGCAGAGGTCCCAGGACGCTTCCCTGGGGAACACCTGATATCACTTCAGTTTTACTCGATTATTTGCAGTCTATTACTACGAACTGCGACCTTCCTGACAGGAAATCACGAATCCAGACACTTGATTAGAAGTCGCTTGTGAGGAACGGTGTCAAAAGCTTTCTGGAAATCTAGAAATACGGAATCAACCTGAGATCCCCTGTAGATAGCGGCCATTACTTCGTGCGTATAAAGAGCTAGCTGGGTTGCACAAGAACGACGTTTTCTGAAACCATGCTGATCACGTATCAATAGATCGTTCCCTTTGAAGTGATTCATAATGTTTGAATACAATATACGCTCCAAAACCCTACTGCAAACTGACTTCCATGATATAGGTCTGTAGTTCGATGGATTACTCCTACTACCCTTCTTAAACACTGGTGCGACCTGCGCAATTTTCCAATCTGTAGGTACAGATCCATCGGTGAGCGAGCGGTTGTATATGATTGCTAAGTAGGGAGCTATTGTATCAGCGTAATCTGAAAGGAACCTAATCAGTATACAATCTGGACCTGAAGACTTGCCCGTATCAAGTGATTTGAGTTGCTTAGCAACCCCTAAGGTATCTGCTTCTAAGAAATTCATGTTAGCAGCTGTTCGTGTTTCAAATTCTGGAATATTCCATTCGTCTTCCCTGGTGAAGGAATTTCGGAAAACTGTGTTCAATAACTCCGCTTTAGCGGCACAGTCGTCGGTAACAGTACCATCGGCACTGCGTAGCGAAGGTATTGACTGCGTCTTGCCACTTGTGTACTTTACATACGACCAGAATTTCTTCGGATTTTCTACCAAATTTCGAGACAATGTTTCGTTGTGGAACCTATTAAAGGCATCTCGCATTGAAGTCCGTGCCAAATTTCGCGCGTCTGTAAATTTTAGCCATTCTTCGGGATTTCGCGTTGTTCTGAACTTCGCATGCTTTTTCCGTTGCCTCTGCAACAGTGTTCGGACCTGTTTTGTGTACCATGGGGGATCAGTTCCATCTCTTACCAATTTATGAGGTATGAATCTCTCAATTGCTGTTGCTACTATATCTCGTCTACATTTGCATAGTCAGTTCGGAAGGAATGGAGATTGTCTCGTAGGAATGCTTCTAGTGACACTTTATCCACTTTTTTAAATAAAATTATTTTCCATTTGTTTCTTATGGATTTGGAAGAAACGGTATTGAGCCTAGCTACAACGACCTTGTTATCACTTATCCCTTTATCAGTCATGATGCTCTCTATTAGCTCAGGATTGTTTGTGGCTAAGAGGTCAAGTGTGTTTTCGCAACCATTTTTTAATTCGCGTGGGTTCGTGGACTAACTGCTCGAAATAATTTTCAGAGAAAGCATTTAGGACAATCTTGGAAGATGTTTTCTGCCTACCACCGGTTTTGAACAAGTATTTTTGCCAACATATCAAGGGAAGGTTGAAGTCCCCACCAACTATAACCGTATGAGTGGGGTATTTATTTGTTACGAGACTCAAATTTTCTCTGAACAGTTCAGCAACTATATCATCGGAGTCTGGGGGTTGGTAGAAGGAGCCAATTATTAACTTAGTTCGGCTGTTAAGTATAAACTCCACCCATACCAATTCGCACGGAGTATCTACTTCAACTTCACTACAAGATAAACCTCTACTGACAGACAAAAACACTCCTAATCTATCTTTCCTGAACACTGTCTGGGACTTCGTAAAAATTTCTGCAGAATTTATTTCAGGCTTTATCCAGCTTTCTGTACCTGTAACGATTTCAGCTTCTGTGCTTTCTATTAGCGCTTGAACCTCAGGGACTTTCCCAGCACAACTACAACAATTTACAACTACAATTCCGACTGTTCCGTGATCCATGCACGTCCTGTATTTGCCATGCACCCTTTGAGATTGCAGCCCACCCCGTACTTTCCCGAGGCCTTCTAACCTAAAAAACCGCCCAGTCCACACCACACAGCCTCCGCTACCCATGTAGCTGCCAGCAGGTGTCCAATAATCTGGATTCTCATTTAACAAAAGAGTTAAATTATCTCTTCCCTCACATTCTTAATGACTTCATGATCATGGAATGTAACAATACCAGAGAAAGAAAGTTGCTACTCACCATTTAGTGGAGATGCTGAGTCGTGATAGGCACAATAAAAAGATTCACACACACACACACACACACACACACACTCACACACACACACAAAACTTGCACATACGTCTGCAGTCTCAGAGAGCTGAAACTGTCAGTGACATTATCTGTCCATATGGTTTTCAGAAGGGGCCTGTAACAGATCTCAAAAGAATTCACACTCTCCCTTTTCATTCCCCAAAGTCCAGTTCTCATACCCATTCATTGCCCTGTCCAAACATACTTTTAATAAACTTTTGATGTTTCTTACACTGTATCATGCCTCAGCTTCTGAAGTTAATATATTCTTTTTATTGGAGTCATACCTCTAACAGTAATATTCCACTACCTACTTGACTTATCCTAGCCCCTCCTTATTCAACCCTGCTCCCAACTGCTTGCCCCATGGGTTGTATCCATGCAACATACCTAGATGCGAGACCTTTTCCATACACTCTCCCACTACCACCCATTCCAGTCCTGCCATAGGTATCTCCTACCCAGTCATGTGAACTACCAATGTAGACGCAACCACTGTATGGCATTCTACATGGGCCTGCCAATAGCAAGCTGTCTGTCCATATGAATGGCGACCACTAACTGGCAAGGGAGAGCTGGACAACCCAGTTGCTGAGCAGGCCATTCTACATGATGGGCCTGGTTTCAGCAACTGCTTCACAGGCTGTGCTGCCTGGATTCTTCCCACCAAAACAAGATTTGCTTAACTGTGCACATGGGAAATCTCCATGGAACTTATCTTTCATTTCCAGGAAGCCCCTTGCCTCAACCGTCACCACTCCCTGTTCTCCACCTGCTGGTTTCCAGCCGTAAACATTCCTATCCCACCAGCATACCTGTGCAGTCCTTCCCCCCCCCCCCCCCCCCACCTCTACTTCTCTCCTCGCACCTTTGCAGGCCCAAATCTTTCTCACCACAGTCTAAATATTTCCATGATAGTATCCATGGCACTTTTAACACAGTTCCTTAAAGATAAAGGCCCTTTAATACCACATGCATTAAATTTCTCAAAAATATTGTTAAATATTTGGTAAAAAATTTTAGTAGTAGTAGCAGCAGCAGCAGCAGCAGCAGCACACGACGGCATGGTGTCACAAGACACACACACACACACACACACTTGACTACAGTTGTGTGTGTGATCTATTTCTGATGAAGGCCTTGCTGGCTGGAAGCTTATTTGTGACAGTCTTTTTGTTGTGCCTGTCTGCAACTGACCATCTCCGCTATATGGTGATTAGCAACTTTCCGTTTCATAATATTGTTACATTTATGTTTGCTGCATAAATCAGCTTTTGTGTGTTTCACAGATTTTGAAAGTAAAATTATAGTAATTTGATTACAATAACATGTTTCAGGGATAAATTTTCACAAGCATTTGAGTTAATTTTTAAAAAATGTAACACTAATCACTTTGATTATGGTTTTGGTCACTATGATTACGGTTTTGGGTGGGTCTAATAAGAGCTGGAGATTATAAGACAAATCAACTTTTGATGTGTGTTGTACTTTTCTTAAAAGAAAGTTTTTATGTTCCCTAAAAAATATGCACTTACGAAGTTATGCTATTTCTAAAATGACTGATTCAACTGCAGAGCTTACCTTATTTTTTTGGAAAAAGCTGTTAGTTGGATGAGCTGGGAAATGTTCTTCCACAAAGCAGAACCAAGCCACCCGCCATCTGAAGTATGAATTATGTTGGACCTAAATAAACTGTTTCTGATGTTACAAAATTAGATTGTTTTCTTTCATGTACTAGGCTTGGAAAACCTTTATAGTCCTTAGTCTGTACCTCCAATCTCTTAAATTTCATCCTAAGTCGGGCACATTTCTCCAACGAACCCAATTTCTGGGAAGTCTTGACAACATAAATATGAATCAGATGCATAGCTTTTACTGTTGCTTTGAAAAGTAGCACAGTAATAGCTGTCAAACTTCAAAATGCCATTACTCGTTGTGACCCACACATTATTGTAGGTAAGTGTCCTCAAACCCAGATAATGGAGCTAGTAAACATTATGTTTGCCATTAAGGCCATCTCACAACAGACAGACAGTTTAATAGTTTCTGATATTTGTAGTATTTTTTACTTCAATTTCACATGAAGTCCACTGATTTTCGCACACTATTTTCCAAGACATGAAAAATTTAATTAAATTACTTTATCTCTGATACAGTAGCAACAATGGGGGAATTACTGTCTTTTGCTGTAAAATAGGTTTTCTCCTCATTTAACATTTCATCATTACATTTTTGTGGCAGTTTCCTCCTCGGTAACAGTGTCTGCTGGTTAATTTTGTACAGTAATCATTTTTCTGCAAAATGTCTTGTCTTCTGCTACTTACTTGCCATTTCCTAGTCCTAGAAAGAAATGGCAATCTTTACTTAATGTAGGTTACATGATAACTTTTATTGAACAATCCCCTGCAATGTGATTTTACATCCCCCTCAGAGTCCTTACAAAACCTAAAGAATGACTAATGTGAATCCTTTGTTACTGTTGCAACTTACTGCATTACAATGCTTTTTTTGTAAAAAATAAAATTAAAAGTCAACAGAAACAATACTATTAACATTCACATGTAACTGTATTCAACTGGAACCTGTTATCCACTTGGTATGCTGCCATCGCAGTAGATAACAAAAACTAGTAGGAGGATCACTGATGGATGTTTTCTACTGTGTTAGTGTGATGATCACTGACTGTGATAGCTTGTTATAGTCTTGTTGGGCAAAGAAATTTTCATCACCAATGCTTGGTCAGGAATGAGGAGATGGGAGAACGAATGAAATGGTGATGCACATTTCTTTAATATCAGCTGCTGTTTCAAAGTCCTAGGTTAAATCACAAATCTGTGCATAGTCTATTACCGATAGAGGAGACAGGATGCTTCTGGTGATTAACCCCTCAGATACGATACAAAACACACACACACACACACACACACACACACACACACACACACACACTCTCACTCACTCACTACACTACACTTACTTGCATAAAACTGTTACTTCTTTGGCAACAGAAAATGTGAATGAATTTTATCCATTGTGGATGCTTTTGAACTCCCTGACTGTTCCTTTATAGGGTGCAGAAAAATTTCCACTACCAGTCACAATAAAAGGTTGTCTATTTGTCATACGAGTTTCAGATTTGCCCCATCCTCAGGTGTTGATACATTCATGTACATGTTTATATTGAAAGCAGCGTTTGTGGAAAATATATCTGTAGTTTCATGAAGATGAAGCATCATAAAAATGATGCTTCATCTTCATGTAAGATGAAGCATCTTCAGGTAAGTACAGATATATTTTCCACAAATGCTGCCTCGCCACTTACAATTGTCCCACTTGTATCTGTTTAGTCACCAGAAAATAATTTTTTGTATTTATACATTGATCTCCAGTAATATAAACGTGTACATGAATGTATGAACACCTGATGATGGGCACAAGCCTGAAACCGGTCATGTGACAAATAAATAACCTTTTATTGGTTGGTTGGATTGGATTGGATTGTTTTGAGGGAGGAGACCAGACAGCGAGGTCATTGGATTAGGGAATGACGGGGAAGGAAATCTGCCGTGCCCTTTCAAAAGAACCATCCCGGCATTTGCCTGGAGCGATTTAGGAAATCACGGAAAACCTAAATTAGGATGGCCAGACACGGGAACTGTTGTCGTCCTGAATGCAAGTCCAGTGTGCTAACCACTGCGCCACCTCGTTCGGTAAATCTTTAATTGTGACAGGTAGCGGAAATTTTTCTACACCCTAAACAGAAAACACGCCTTTGCATGTACAAAATTGTAAATTTCATGAAGTAGTTCAAAAAACTCTTGGGGTCTTTAGATCAACAGAATGATCAGAACATTTGTGACAAATTACAGTGGTACTATCAAAACCAGAACAAAATGGATTCAGCAGAATATGGTTGTGACCTACAAGGCTTTGAAGCCTCTGTGTCAAACTGACGCTCCCATAACAGAGTACCCACAACCCTACTTCCTATTCTATTGACTGCATGTCAAGAGGTACACATGCAACCAGTGCCAAGATGCCATTACGATTGTGATTTCCAATATTTTTTCTCCAGAATTCCCAAATACGTGATCATTCTACAGAATGATTAATGTGAGAAATATTAAACAATACTGGAAAGATTCAAATAGCAGAATAAAATTTATTGGCATGAAGCTATGATGTGGACACAGTGATTTTTCAGTCCCAACAAATGAAGATATAGCTGGTTGAAAATTTATCTTATCATAAATCTTATTATAACTCTGTAAGAGAAAATGAGAGAAATGTGAGTCTTGAAAGTGTCATTTAATAACTTAAAAATACACTAACAAGTAATATGTAACAAATCTACATTTTCTAAAAAAACTGTTTTTATGTAATAACATGAAGGCACTTTAAAAATCTATAAATTATCATTATAAATATAAAAATACAGGTTTGTATACGTAGCTCTGAAATTAATTTCCTCTATTGCAGTTACATTAATGTGTAAGAGATTGTAGACCTATATTCTTTGGCATACAGATATCCTCTGTTTCTCTCTTTTTTTTTTTGTTACATAAGTGAATGGAGCTATTATCAGTACTTCAGATCTTATGTGTTCTATTGGAATGTGCACAGTCAGTCACAAGGTTTGCAGTTTCTATTCCGTACCACCATTACAGTTCAAGAATGCAATACATAAATAGTGGAAGCACTAAATTGTCCACCTGATCTGTTTTTGCCTCAAGAAGGGATGTCAATACCACTGACATTACCAGCTTTGAAACAGATGCTACACTAGCATCAAGGTAACCTGGAACAAGACATTTTCAAAAGAGTTAGTTTGCTCATGAACACAATCTCAATGTCTAAAGTAGAACCCAACCTTTAACATGCAAGATACATCAGCTCAAGACTTACTAAGCAATAATTCTTTTCACACTGTGTAACAAAGTAAATGAGGGATGAATGAAGCAGAGGCCACAGATATTCCTAATATAAAGGAACCTATGTACAAAAGTGATTATAAATCACCATTAACCACAACCGCCACCTCACAGTTAATTACTTTCTAGCTCAGTGGTGAATTTCTGGGGTTCGATTCTTCATCAAACCTAAGATTTTTATCTGTAGCTTATTACTTCTTTCACTTCTCATAATGTTTGAAAATGTGAAAAATGCCAAACTGCAGCGTGTTTTAGAATCCACATTAAACTGTAGGTCCCCCTATAACTGGCTGGGTCAGTCAGTTCAAAAATGGGAGGAAAGCAATGGTATACCACCTCGAAGAGGACCAGGAATAGTAAAGGTTGGGTTGTTTACGAGAGGAGACGAAACAGCGAGGTCACCGGTCTCATTGGATCAAAGAAGGATGGGGAAAGAAGGCAGCCATGCCCTTTCGAAGGAAGCATCCCAGCATTTGCCTGAAGCGATTTAGTGAAATCGCGGAAAACCTAAATCAGGATGGCTGGTTGTGGGATTGAACTGTTGTTCTCCCAAACGAGTCCAGTGTGCTAACCACTGCGTTACTTCACTCAGTCATGACTAGTAAAGCACTGAAGTGTTCAAAACAAGTTTCAGACTGATGACCACTTTTAAACTATGTTATAAGCTGGCATTAAGTATTGATTCACCACCATGAAACAGACTGCAAATAACCAAGTCTTGAATGGAAACATCTGGAATTTGATGAAGTGATGTTTTGGGACTCTCAAGGCCAGATATTTGTGATTATTAAGGACGACAATGTACTGTGAAAAGTGAGTGGTGTTCATACATGCTTCAAAACTAAGTGGAATCAGTGATAAGAATAAAATAACATGGTGTTCTCGGCAAAGGTTCCAATGCACAGCATCACCTGGCCCCATACTGAGAAACAAACACAATGATCATCAATAATCTGGGTTGAGCAGAGAGGAAGGGGTGGGAGAGAGGGGGGGGGGGGGGGGGGGGGAGAGAGAGAGAGAGAGAGAGAGAGAGGGGGGGGGGGGGAAGCTGCCACATCCATCTTACAGTCCTGACCTTGTGCTGCTTGATATCCAACTATTCAACCAACACAATGAATTTTATTACTTGTTCAGACAGAGCAAAAAGATGAAACAAGCTGTACATGAGTAGTTAGAAACAAATATTAAGAATTCTCCACCAATATCATTACAAAGCTCAGAGTGATGATGATTATAATGGAAATTAGTGTAATGTTTAAATTAATTGTTTAGTTAGTTAATTCTCACTGAATATTTCTTTCTGCTTTCAAAATAAAATACCAACTGTCCCTTATACCTTTTCTGAATTCAAACACCAACTCCTCTGCAAATGTACATACATTATTTGCAGAGATACACTTACACACAAATTATGGGCACGAAATCACCAGCTGCAACTTACCCAATGCCATCAAACACCCACTCAAAAAAATCTGGCTCAATATACAAGCAACTGTTCCTTCGATTGTTTTCACCGAATCTGTAAAAGAAATTACATATGCTGTATAAGAGACCAGAAGGTGTCTGTTTCAATACTGACGTCTCCCAATAAAAAAAAAAAATCCACTTTGCTTCTTTCCGAAGAAGCCAATTATAATATCTACGATCATCATTACAACTGTGAATGTACCCACCCATGTAATAAACGATGCATTAATAAAGCTATTTGCACTACTGTCAAATTCGCTGTTATTTTCACAATATTATGAAAATAATAGTTGATACTCACAATGTAGCGGATATGCTGAGTCGCAGGTAGGCACGACAAAAAGACTGTCACAAACTAGCTTCCGGCCAGCAAGGCCTTTGTCAAAAATAAAAACACACACACACACACACACACACACACACACACACACACACACACACACACACACACACACACAAACTACCCACATGACCAGTGTCTGGCAGCTGAAGCGGTCTTGTTTGCTGAAAGCTCATACTGTGACAGTCTCTGTTCTCCTTATCTGCGACTCAGGCTCTCCGTGCTATGATGAGTAATAACTATCCTTTTCATAATATTGTTACATTCCATCCTCGATTTTCCATTATTTGATTTTGCTGTTATTCTCCATATTTATAATACAATTATTAATTATATTAGTTAGTGTGATGGGTGACACTCACTTGGCCACCTGTGACGACCTATCCAGGAACCAAATGCAGATGCAGCTGTATCTCCTATTCCAACAGCTAGAAGACCTGCTAGAAAGGATGATGGCAAATAGTCACTGACAGCAGCAGGGTGTAGCCACAATGGAAGTGACACACCCGTCAGCAGGTACATAGGTGTCAGTGCTCCACCACCAGCATCTTTCTCATCTGCAAACAGTTCAAAACCTTGCTGCAGGCCAACATGTAGTGGTGGTACATGCAAAAGACGCATTGCCTGGAAATAGCATTCAGTGTTAGTAATGTGTACATAATATTTTTCTGTATGTGTAAATGAGTTCTCATTATTATTTATGAACAACAGAAATATGCACTGTAATTATGTCGTTTTGTCAGTTCACAATTTTGAGTACCGCAAAACAGAAAGTTAAAATATTCTTATTATAATAAAATAATTTTGTTTGTAGCGGGTAGAAAGAATGTAAAAGAAATATGAGTAATAGCTTGGAACTTTTACACTGATAAATTTAAAATTTGAGGCACTTTGAAGTTAATATTAAAATCACAACAAATAAATCATGGGATTTTTTCTGCTTTTATTTTATGTGGTGCGATGTCACAATTATATACTACTGGCCATCCTGGATTTCAGTACATGCTGATAAGATATTGAAACCAGAAAATCATAGGTAGAGACCTTCAAAACTTTGTTCCTCTTTTGTAACCCAAAAATTTTGTCCAACTTTAATATTTATGGTTTGGTCAACTAGAATGCATGAACCTACATGTCTTTTCTCTCTGCAAAAACTAGCTGCCAGCTCAGATACTATCAAGATTTTTAGAGCGACATGTGCTAAAACAGAGTCTTTTGCAGTATACCTCTTTGGTAATGCCTATAAGGCTTCATCAACTTCACATTATCAGTTTTAATATAGTAGGTATAAAACTTTCACATATTCTTAATACTTTCAAGGAAGACTTCCAAGTCAATAAGCCTGCTTATCACTACTACTGATAATTCTCGAATTTTTAAATGCATTAATTTGGAAAAAATTCTATTAGAATAGAGCATTTTTTAGTGCGTGCACAAAGGCTTGCTTCTAGTTTCATTTTTCTGGTTCTAGTCTGAGTCTCCTCTCTTTCCTTGCTGATTGAAGTGCATGTTGTGTCCAGCAAAATTACTCATTCCATAACTACTTATGTCCAGTAACTTTACGTTCAGAAATCTGGCACTAAAGATTTTTAATATTTTATTGGGTAATCTAATTTCTCTGTTTCCACAAGACCGATGTGGTAGGTTTTATGCGAGAGGCACAGTCATTACATCATCATTTGTGTAATATGAAATTTGCAGTACTGTGATAAGTTCCCTTCTTCATTTCTGTAGGTGTCATTTGCACCTCTAGTAGAGCTTCTCTACTTGAAGATGGCATTACAATGTTTGCTCTTCATAGATCTTAGTGTAACACTTTCCTCAGCTGCCTCAGCAACCTTTTTGGAGACTTATTCCCAATATAACTCAGAATGACCTTGCTCAAGTTTTATTACACTGGCTACTCTTTATTTTCTTAAGTTCTCCAGGTACTGTTTCTTTGTGGGGTCATGTGGATCATCTTATTTTTGAAGAACAGTGGTTTCTTAATTATTTTCATAACTTTGGTGGTAATGATTTCTTTCAGACTGTGTGTGGATATTGACATTCCTATGTGAAATTGTGCAAGTGTTCGGTTTGCTTTTAGTCCTTTTGTTTGCTGAAATGTTTTTACTAAATTCTGTTAGTTTTACACTGTTTTGATTTATCTTTTTCTGTGCAGCATACTCACTTGTCTTTAAGAATACATTACTAAGGAGACATCTAAGGCAATAATTAACATTTTTACAGTTTCTTTGACAATCTGTGTTTATTATCCAATTTTATTTGGTTACTTCAGCACCTTTGCCCCTTTACTGTTGAAATGGCTCTGAGCACTATGGGACTTAACTTCTAAGGTCATCAGTCCCCGAGAACTTAAGACCTACTTAAACCTAACTAACCTAAGGACATCACACACATCCATGCCCGAGGCAGGATTCAAACCTGTGACCGTAGTAGTCTTGCGGTTCCAGACTGTAGCCCCTAGAACCGCTCGGCCACCATGGCCGGCCCCTTTACTGTGCATATCTACTTAAGGAAATAACTTATTTTTGGATACAAGAACAATCAATTTATAAAAATTGTAATAAGAGTTTTGTCAATTTTACTGAACAATCACTTATCTTCTGATTTTCTTGCATTTGGTGCTTAAATATAACGTAGTGTAATATTTTCTCACTAATAAGTGGACCCCTTATGAAAATATATTGATGCAGTACATATGAACATTTAAGCCAGTTCAAACTGTGTGTGCATCATGAATGTTTACTGCACGTAGTGGCCACAATATGTATGCAGCGGGATGTAGGTGTAGCTGAATGGGGCAGTAATGTGTCACCAATTTTGCTGTATTACCCACAAAACTTTATCATCTTTCAAATGTATTCACAAGGAATAGTAGTCATGACATGGAAATAAGAGGAAAATATTAAAAACTCCAAAACACTAACACACAGGGACTGCAGATGTCTTTAGTGAGAGCTGAAACCATTTTGGTACTACTAATTAGTATCTGGAAGTAGACACACAGTATTGGAGTCTATTAGTCACTTACAGGAAGTCATTAAGTGTGTTATTATGGCAATGAAAATCTTGCACCACCTCTTATCAATACACGGAGTATCAGTTCTTTGAACTACGGATGTTAAATCCTACCATGCAGCACTCAATTATTATCCACAGGACAATCTGGAATGGTCTCTTCATTATAAACAAGATGGTGCCACCTCTTTGTTAGGCACCATCTGTAATAGCTGGTTTGATAAAAGGAGAGTAAAACAACATACCAAACTAAACAAGCCTCTCTGGTCTCAGACAGTGAGGAATGGTAGCCAGACTATAAATAACTAGCTGACAGACTGCGAACCACCATGATGGAGAAGTACGAGGTGCATTCAAGTTCTAAGGCCTCCGATTTTTTTTCTAATTAACTACTCACCCGAAATCGATGAAACTGGCGTTACTTCTCGACGTAATCGCCCTGCAGACGTACACATTTTTCAATACGCTGATGCCATGATTCCATGGCAGTGGCGAATGCTTCTTTAGGAGTCTGTTTTGACCACTGGAAAATCGCTGAGGCAATAGCAGCACGGCTGGTGAATGTGCGGCCACGGAGAGTATCTTTCATTGTTGGAAAAAGCCAAAAGTCACTAGGAGCCAGGTCAGGTGAGTAGGGAGCATGAGGAATCACTTCAAAGTTGTTATCACGAAGAAACTGTTGCGTAACGTTAGCTCGATGTGTGGGTGCTTTGTCTTGGTGAAACAGCACACGCGCAGCCCTTCCCGGAAGTTTTTGTTGCAGTGCAGGAAGGAATTTGATCTTAAAAACATTTTCGTAGGATGCACCTGTTACCGTAGTGCCCTTTGGAACGCAAAGGGTAAGGATTACGCCCTCGCTGTCCCAGAACATGGAAAACCACCATTTTTTCAGCACTGGCGGTTACCCGAAATTTTTTTGGTGGCGGTGAATCTGCGTGCTTCCATTGAGCTGACTGGCGCTTTGTTTCTAGATTGAAAAATGGCATCAACGTCTCATCCATTGTCACAACCGACGAAAAGAAAGTCCCATTCATGCTGTCGTTGCGCGTCAACATTGCTTGGCAACATGCCACACGGGCAGCCATGTGGTTGTCCGTCAGCATTCGTGGCACCCACCTGGATGACACTTTTCGCATTTTCAGGTCGTCATGCAGGATTGTGCACACAGAACCCACAGAAATGCCAACTCGGGAGGCAATCTGTTCAACAGTCATTTGGCGATCCCCAAAACAATTCTCTCCACTTTCTCGATCATGTCGTCAGACCGGCTTGTGCGAACCCGAGGTTGTTTCGGTTTGTTGTCACACGATGTTCTGCCTTCATTAAACTGTCACACCCACGAACGCACTTTCGACACATCCATAACTCCATCGCCACGTCTCCTTCAACTGTCGATGAATTTCAATTGGTTTCACATCACGCAAATTCAGAAAACGAATGATTGCACGCTGTTCAAGTAAGGAAAACGTCGCCATTTTAAGTATTTAAAACAGTTCTCATTCTCGCCGCTGGCGGTAAAATTCCATCTGCCGTATGGTGCTGCCATCTTTGGGACGTATTGACAATGAACGCGGCCTCATTTTAAAACAATGTGCATGTTTCTATCTCTTTCCAGTCCAGAGAAAAAAAATCGGAGGCCTTAGAACTTGAATGCACCTCGTAGATAAAAAATGCAGAATCTTGCCATAACTTATTTTGGGTGTTCTACAGTGGGGCTGGAAGCTTTATTAGATGCAAAAGGTATTAATGAGAATGGTATGAGATGTACATAATAATGTGCACCCTCAATAAAGAGAGAGACAAGCCTGAGCAGAAGTGGGTGTGGCTGACCAGCCCAGCGAGGTAACGGCGGACATTGATGTTGCTGGCCACAGACAGTGTGTGAGCCAGCACTGACAAAGCACATGCCGGGCCAGCGTCTGGTAGAATTCCCAGAAGTTGCTGTCCAACACTACCTGGTGGCTGCCTCTGGGTGCTGCCAAAGAATGCCACAATTTCAGTTCCTTATCAATATAAAGTTGTGATAACACTGTATGTAGTACTTATTAGGCAAAAACAATGCTACATTCGGAAAAATAAACATTTAAAACAAGGGTGCTTTTCATTGGATGATAAATGACCAAGTCATGACAAAAGTAAGTGGCATGTTTCAACATTTATTTTTGATACTTTCATAGCAAAACTGTCATAGTTGTACTCAAGATGTCATTCGGTGATGCATTTCATGTGGTAGTGAATGATGTACGAAAAGTTTGATATAACTGCAATTTTAGTTAACTGATATTAGGTAAATGGACAGCAAATTACAACAGGAAATTTTAGAATACCTTAGAGATTAGTAATATTAAATGTTTATCGATCAAAAACTGGATGAGTGCTATTTGCTAGAATTAGATTTTTTAATCTTAGATGTAGTTGGCTGGTTTGAGACAAAGGGACCAAACTACAGGGTCATCAGTCCCTTTTTCCAGATGCAAACAAGGCTCACGGTAAAACAACTCCCAAAGTATGTTTGGGAAAGTAAATGGGGGGAAATGAATGTGGAACCACACCTAAAAAGAAAACAAATGGTACGAACAAAAAACAGGGAAAACATACACCATAGGGAAAAGTAGGAAGATTGTATTAAAACTATAGAGCAGATGGTCTGGGCTCGCTGATCACACAAATAAAAGACGATGAGCCAGCCATTCTGTAACACATTAAAATGTTCATCCCAAACAGACAAGGCGAGGTGAACACATGAATGGAAAAGACAAACACCAAGACCGACAAATGCAAAGAAAGTGTGACACGGTTAAAATGGAGGAAGGGTAGAGGCACCAGAAAGAAGGCCAAACGCCCACCCTTGGATAGTATGATAAAAAAAAGGAAACCCCTTATGAACAAAATGCGAAACTAAATCTGCCATTGTGGCACTGTCACCCAACACCGAAGGTAGGGTGCTGGGAAGGTTAAAAGTCAATCGCAGAGCGGCTAAAATTGGGCAGTCAAGCAAGATGTGCACGACAATCAGATGGGAGCCACAGTGACATCAAGGTGGATCCTCGCGACGGAGAAGGTAACCATGTGTTAGCCATGTATGGCTAATGCAGAGGCGGCAAAGGACAACAGATTCCCTGTGAGTGGCTGGCATGGATGACCGCCACACATTCGTTGTCTCCTTGATAGCACAGAGTTTATTTGGCGTACTCGTAGTGCGCCACTCAGTATCCCAGATCGCAAAAACTTTGGGGCAGAAGACTGCTCGCAAATTGGTCTCTGGTAGGCCAATCTCCAGAGATGATTTACTAGTGGTCTGTTTGGGCAGGCGGTCCACAATTTCATTGCCTGGGGTCCTAAAGAAGGTCACTAGGTGTCCACTGTTGCAGAGGGCATAAAGAGACTACTGGATTAACAGTACCAAAGGATGCCTACGGAAGCACTGGCTGAGAGCTTGTAGGCTGCTCAAGAAGTCACCACAAATGACAAAGGACTCACCAGAGCAGGAGTGGATGTGATTAAGAGCACAATAGATGGCAACCAACTCTGCAGTGAAAATGCTGCAGCCGTCCAGCAAGGAGTGTTGTTTGGAATGGCCAATGTGAGAGTAAGTGTAACCAACAAGACCGTCGACCACTGATCCATTGGTGTAGATTATTTCTGAGCCCTTGAAGTAGCCAAGAAGAGATAAATTGTCGATGGAAGGCCTCAGGTGGAACTGAACCTTTGGGGCCTTGCAATAGGTCCAGCCAAAGCCGTGGCCGAGGTATGGACCATGGAGGTGCACGGAAGTAGACCAGAGGGGAAGGTGGTAAGGGGGAAGCGCCGAGTTCATGAAGAAGGGACCGGGTGTGGATGGCAAAGGGAAGTCAAATTCTAGGCTGCCATTGCAGGAGATGGACTGCCGTGTTGGGGAAAAGAAGACAATAATTTGGATGGCGAGGCGAATTATGTTATGTGGGCGGTATAATTTGCGAGCAATAGCTGCCGATGGAGCCACAATGGAGGAATGCCAGCTTCCACAAGTAGGCTGTTCACGGGTCTAGATCGGAAGGACACCCGTCATGAGGCAAACTCCACAGTGATGGATGGGATCTAGTAGACTCAGTGTAGAGGGGGGCTGCCGAACCATATACCATGCTCCCGTAATCAATATGGGACTGTATGAGGCCTTCGCACAGCTGCAGCAGTGTACGACGATCAGCACCCCAGTTGGTGTGGCTCAGGCATCGAATGAGATTAAGGTGCTGCCAGCACTTGTCTTTAAGCTGATTAAGATGGGGAAGCCAACTTAAGCGGGCGTTGAAGACCAGTCCCAGAAGCTGTAAGTCTCCACTACATCTAGTAGATAGTCATCAAGATAAAGTTCTGGATGGGAGTGGGCGGTACGACGACAACAGAAGTGCATCACTGATGTTTTGGCGGCCGAAAACAAAGCCGTGAGTGAGGGCCCACAACTGCGCCTTCTGTATAGCTCCCTGCAGATGGCGTTCAGCTGCAACAGTAGAAGAGGAGCTGAACAAAATACAAAAATCGTCAGTGTATAGGAGGGGAGATACTGACGATCCTACTGCTAATGTGAGACCATTGATGGCAATTAAAAAGAGTGGGACACTCAGGACAGAGGCCTGCGGGATCCCATTCTCTTGTACATGGGATGCAACAATGTGAACTGATAGTGTTGTGCGACAAAAAGTTCTGTATAAAAAAATTGGAAGTGGGCCCTGAAGACCCCACTCATGCAGAGTAGCGAGGATGTGGTGTCGCCAAGTGGTATCAAAGGCTTTCATGAGATCAAAAAAGACAGCAATGGGTTGTTGTCGCCACGAAAAGGCTGATCGAGTGGCAGACTCCAGGTACACCAAACCGTCGATGGTGGAGCGTCCTTGGTGAAAACCACCCTGGGATGGAGCCAGAAGGTCCCGAGACTGGAGCCAACACAACCGCCAGCTCACCATATGTTCAAACAGCTTGCACAGCATGTTGGTGAGGCTGATGGGACAATAGCTGTCAACGTCAAGTGAATTCTTCCTGGGCTTTATGACAGGAATGATTACACTTTCCCGCCATTGCGATGGGAATTCGCCATCGCTCCAAATGCGGTTAAAGACAACAAGGAGGTGGCGTTGGGAATCCGTTGACAAATGTTTTAGCATTTGTGAATGGATGCGATCTGGGCCAGGGGACATGTCAGGATAGTCGGCAAAGGCACTGAGAAATTCCCACTCACTGAAGGGAGCATTATAAGGCTCAGGGTGGCTTGGAGCAAAAGAGAGGAGTTGTCACTTCACCCTTTGTTTGACTAGACGAAAGGTGGGGTGGTAATTCTCCAACGCAGAGATGCGAGCATAATGCTCAGCAAGATTCTCTGCAATTACATAGGGATCAGCAGATATGGCTCCTTGTTTGAAAATTTCAGGTACACCTGCTGGGTTCTGATAGCCGTAAAGTTGGCGGAGCTTGGTCCAAACATGCAAGGGGGAGGTTCGTGTGCCATTGGTGGAGACATAGTATTCCCAACAATCCTGCTTCCTTTGTTTGATGAGGAGGCAAACCTGCACTCTGAGCCATTTGAAGGCAATAATTAGATGTAGAATGAATATTCAACAAACACTATTAAATCTAGGGACAAATGGTTATCAGTGGAAAGAGCAGGATAAAATCTTCAGAAATCAATAGGCTCATGCTTTTTAATTATCTCTTTTAAGTGAATATAAATGTAGTCTCATATGACAATAGAAATGCAAATTATTGCTGAAGCTGGTAAGGCTTTGAAAGTGGCACACTGAGGTCGATAGTTTTGATGTAGGTTATAAGGCATAGTTTTTATCTTCATTATACTGTACTTGGGTAGTAAATGTGAAGGGTTTGAAGTCAGAGTGGGGATGTGTCTCTATAGTGTTGGGTGTGCAGAGTGAGGGGCCGAGTGTGAACTATGGGTTACTCAAGTGAAATTCTCATGTTATTTGAGGTGATAAGTTTAGTAGGTGCCACAGAGCCAGACACTGGGTGGCTAGAATGCTGCAGTGTTGAACATTGTAGAATGCGGTGCAGAGGAACAAGTTTTGGATTCAGATAAAATCGGTATGCAATGCATGTGGCACAGTGCCCTTTTACTATCCGTGTGGTACATCATGTCGAACTTAGCAAAACTTTCATGCAATGTCCCCAATCTTTAGTGATTTGGAGTCAACAATCAGTACTCTGACCTTTACTGGGTAATTAGTGTTAATCTTGAAGCTCATTTTACAGTGCTGAAATCTGTGGAATTATTTGACAGAAGAATGCAGCTTGGATCTGAAAGATGACTTGACTCTAGCACAATCGTATACTCCACTACAAACACACGTGCTCATCCTGGGCAGGAGGTTACTAATATTTATTGCTGAATTCTGCTGATCGAAGTAACATTGAGCAAATTCTAGTATGTAGCCGAACATTAGTGATCTCCCACTTCTTACATTTTAATAATAACTGGTATTAGAAGCTGAACAACCAACAGACAAACAATTTGGAGGCCACATATCATATTAGCATTCCCTAGTGCTGATAGGAAGCATTTATTGCAGGTGGAACTATGTCAATCATACAGCTCCTTATTAGCAACTTTCTGCATATGTCTAATCAGCAATGACTATTAATAGACATATTTCCAAACACTACTGTCACTATAACTAAAAAATTCTCCATCTGGAAAAATATTTCAAAAATACATACCTCTAACATGACGAAGAGTGCCAACACAATGCCACTTGCCAAGTACAGGAGGCAGTATGTTCCAATAAGACCTGGTACATATACAGCAACAACCAAAATATGGAAGGACTTCCTGGTAGCTGTCGAAGCATGTTTACCAGCTTGTATTTGAACTGCTATTGCAGCCACCGCTACAGCACAGCATGCAATCCAGTAGCATACCATCAGTATCTGTCTGACAGTTCCATCAGCTATTATTAGATCACAAATATTTGTACTACAGATACAGTGACACTGTACAAAAGTTTATCTAGTACTATTGCTCCAACATATATCACACGTTAAAAACATTTTTAAGTTTACAGCAGATTTATGCAAGGAAAGCTATTAAATTTAATGCAAGTATTTGTAACAAACCAGCTATCAATGTTGACAAAATTGGTAACATTTCTGTATGATGTAAAACAAGAATTCAATTTATGAATGCCTCCTTTCCTGAAATTACACATAATTTTGGTTACCATGTCTTCTTTCAACACACAGAGTCAGGTACATCACAAACAGCAGTTATAAAATAAAAAAAAAATCAGAATCAAGCTTTTTTTTTTTTTTTTTTTTTTTTTTAAGATAATGGTTGAGTTTGTATGAGAGTTACTTATGATGGCTTACAAAAGCAGCTGGAAAGTAACATGGTTTTGTGATTAAAAAGGGTGAAAACCTTTCCTTTACCGACCCGAACACCAGCAAATATTTGTTATTACTGTTTAAAATTTCTGGAAGGTTCTTGAAATTTCGTATGTTTATAATGTTTGCATATTCTGGAGTAATAATGTTCATATAAATTTTTGCAGCACTTTCTATCCAGGAGACAGTTCTGTTCTCTATTTAGATTTGCGTCTGCAATAAACATGCTTTCAGCACAGTCAGTCTCATACTTGAATGATGGATATGCTTTTGGCTTTGCACTTGACTGCAGCTGCTATGTGACAATGGTCGGTGGAGGCATGAGGTATTTCAAAATGTCTACATTGTTCTGACTCAAATTACACAAGATAAAATTCATCGCCTGCACACACAGGAACCAAAATACACAAAGCACACTGTTCCCAAAGTTCATTTATTCAGGAGATCAACGGATCTCATATGGCAGAAAGGATTTGAGAGAGTTACCAAATACGAAGGGTGCAATGACAAGATGCGGTGGCAAATGTGTACTTTTCCTAGGATGGCACAGACCAACAGTGGTTCAAGAATAATGAAGGTAAGCTCTACAGCTGCAACAAATTCCAGCACTAACTGAAGAGAACATTTGGCAACAATCAACTACAAATCTGCTTAGCATGAAGGATAAGGCTAACATCATGAGGAAATAAACAGTCGTCCTTACAGCATATTTTGTCCCTGTGCCACATTGTGATTACAAATATGACAGAAGCCAATAAACCTCACATTTAATTACAGGAGTCACAGAAGATATGTACCAAGTGCTTATTGTAAATGATGTTACAACAGAGGAATTCCGTAAGTTGTGCCAGTATATTGAGGAAATACAAGAGAAGTAAGTCCAACTTCCAAATGTGGTCTATGCTCAATGTAGTAGACCGCCATGGCCTCGACTCTCATACAGCAAATACCAACTCCGCCAGCAGTCTAACACTCCATGAAGAATCGTCTTTCCCAATTTGGACTTACAATGCGTGTGTCAAATGAAAACCCAGCATCTGACCAATTTAAGTACAACCAACTCCACTGTCTAGTATAATGCCTCAAAGAAGAATAAACATTTGGAGGACAGAGTACAACTTGCCAGTATATTTTTACTGTGGATGCCTTGGGCACATTGTATGTTTCTATCTACAGAGAAAGAAGATGAGGGTTTGAAAACAATTATGTTGCAAGCTGTCAACCATTACAACAGTCCTACACATGCCAGTCAACTGCAGCCAATTATAGTCTATGTGTAGGATTAAGATCATGACCTTACTGTGATCAATGTCACACCCCAACACTCTGCAGCCGTTCCCCTGTCACTGTACGGAAGTGCCAGTCACTTTCCTAGCTACCCAATTCAGGAAAACTATGCAACGTGACTGAGACCGCCACAAACGAAAATGTGAAATACAAGACAGTTACACACACCTCAGGAACTCATCAAAGGCCAACCTATCTGGGTGTTAGTTGACCCATGGGTTCCTTTTTCTGTAATGTCGAATGCTTGTCACTGCCAGCTAAAGAAGAACATGCTCCACGATACAAAAGTGATGTGTTGAAGGTCACAACTGGGAAATATGCCCACCTGATATGGACATGTACTGCAAGCATAACTATCAAGTACAGAACAATTCTTCAAATTTGCCACTTTCACAGAATGCAGAATACATATTTGTCAGAATATTCTAAGAAAGAACTTCTTGCAGGTAACGCAAGCATTCAGACTGTGGAATATCAGAGTTCCAGACTGATGAAGCTATTTGACAAGCACATAAAGATTGCTCTGGATGGTTGTTGGTCATTTACGACACTGCAGGTGGTCAAGGAGAACTTTTAATTGCTGTCACAAAAAACTAAACCAGTCCAGAATGGGCAGCCCAGTGCCACTGATGAAGAATTGTGCTCTACTATCACTACAAACAACACAGAAGAAGAAATTACTATCTAACTTGTGGTGTCATCCCAACGTGGTCATAAGACAAGATAGTCACTGCAAGTCGCATCGACAAATGGGCAACACCAGCATAGTCCCACCCAGAAAAGTTTTCTGTGTCGTTGCAACTATTCTGCAACACGGAACCACTCAGCCCAGTCTTGATCATCGACTAGGACAACAGCATCATCATCTAAACCCTTCAGTCTAGTCAATGATCATCTAAGACAATGACATCGTCTTCTAGTAGGCCAGCAGTGTAATCAATGTATGAGGGCAGATCTCCAAGTGAAAGTTATTATTAAATACAGTCTGAGTGAGAAACTTATTTTGTCTGTCTCAAGCAATATGTCAGTGTTCAGAGATGGTTGTAAATACTCATGACATTCCATGGAAGTGGACTGTATAAGGTTAAGTAATTCTTCTTATCTCTGTTACAATAAAGGGAACTAATATTTTGTGTGTTACAGTATCCACTACATCTCCACCTGCAGCAAAGTAACGAACTCTCAATTTTACGAACAAGTATACTTTCATCTGGTACAACACAACTGCTAATAGGATCTGGCCCAACCAAGGAATGATGGTGCCAATTTTTGGATGCTTTCAAATCTGGAATTGGAGAAAATGTAGACCAAGCAACCTAAGGTAGAACACTGTATCAACACTGGGTATCATCCACCCAACTAACCAGAACTCGCAAGGGTGTCACAGGCTAAACAATGGACAATCTAGGAGGACATTAAGATGCTACAAGATGACATCAATGAACTTTCAGAGTGTGCTTGATCCTCTCCTGCGGTCCTTGTGAAGAACGGCACATGGCATGTGTGTGTCAGTTGCTGAAAGATGTGTACCCACCCACTGATGCACATCCATCCTAGACTGCTTGAAGGAATGAAGTATTTCGTAAATACAGACATGCAGACAGGCTACTAGGAAACAGAAATGACAAGGCTGACCAGATAAAGACAGCCTCCGCAACACCTGACAGCCTCTATGAGTTTGAAGTTATCTGTTTGCTGCCCAACAACCATGCTGAAAACCTCCACCTGAACGTGAGAAACTGCCTCTTGATCAACCAAGAAATAAAATTTTGGGATATCTAGGCTAGTTAATGGCAATGGAGTCTTTTCCAATCCAGAGAAAACAATTTGTTACTGGTTTTCCCGACTAAGTTTGTGGTTTGAGAAAAATTCTCGCAATGTGCTTATACTACCAGTGACTTATAATTGACTTCCGTACCACAGCATGTCCACTGCTAGAAATACTGATGGGATACATCAAGTTTCCCAAGAAAAAGGTGCAAAAAAGATCTTTCCTTATCCTTAAGTAGATGCTAACATTTTCTCATCCTGGCATTCTATGAGAAGAGTGCAAAGACAGAACTTCACACCACAAAGACAGAACTTCACACCACTGACACTAGCAGGTAATGAATGGGTGCAGTTTTAGTACAAATTCAGTAAGGTGTTGAAAAGGTGACTGCTTAGGGTTCCAGAGTTCTCTCTATGTACAAGACAAATGATTCTGCAACTCAGAAAGAGTGCCACCCTGTAGTTATTACAGCCATTGACCAGTTTTGACCATACTAATTTGGCAAAACATTTACAGTTATAGCACACCACCATTCTCTACGCTGGCTGACTAGCCTGCAGTGGTGGTGGTTGTTGGGATGTTTAAGGGGGACTAAACAGCGAAGGTCATCAGTCCCCCATTCCAAAAACAGGCGAGACATAAATGCACGAAGCAGGTAAAACCCCAAGGGGAAGGAGACTCCCCCCCAGGCGCTAAAAGAACGCAAATGCGGTAACGAACACTACAGACACGAAGAGTACAGATGAACACCAGACAAAAAGAAACAGAAGAAAAGAACATGGCCGGAGAATGGTTGACTGATCACGACAACAAAAAAGGGAAAGAGTCAACCATCCGACTACACACTAAAATCTGCAACCAAATAAGAGACAGTCGAGGACAAGAGACACACAAAGGCAAAGGAGCAGAACCTCCCTAAATGGAACCATAAAAAGGACTACCACAGATAAAATTTAAAACGTCATCAGCCATGGAGGCATTGTCGCTTAAAACCAAAGGCAAAGTGCCCGGGAGATTAAAAGACTGCCGGAGGGTGGGCAGTCGGGGACACTCCAATAAAATGTGGGCGACCGTCAGCCGGGACCCACACCGACACGGGGGGATCCTCCTGACGCAAAAGATGGCCGTGCGTCAGGTATGTATGGCCGATGCGGAGCTGACACAGGATAACAGAGTCCCTGCGAGAAGCCCGCAGGGAGGAGCGCCACACATCGGTCGTCTCCTTGACAGCCCGCAGTTTATTCGGGGCTGTCATGCCACGCCACTCAACAGACCACATCCCAAGCACCTTACGGCGCAACACCAGCTGCTGATCGCGAGCCGTAAGGCCGATCTCCAAAGCTGGGGCGTCGATCGCCCCTTTAGCCAGCCTGTCAACACGTTCGTTCCCCGGGATGCCAATGTGAACTGGCATCCAAACAAATACCACCGAACGACCAGAGCGGGTAATGGTGGAAACAGACTCCCGAATAGAGGACACCAGAGGAGAAGAGGGATAGCAGCGGTCGATGGCCTGGAGGCTGCTCAGGGAGTCACTACAGATGACGATGGACGTACCTGAGCAGGAACGCATATGCTCAAGAGCGCGCAATATGGCCACCAGCTCTGCAGTAAACATACTGCAGCCAGCCGGCAAGGAGCGCTGTTCAACATGGGCATCGTGAGCAAAAGTGTAGGCAGTGCGACCATCAACCAGGGAACCATCAGTGTAGACAGTCTCACAGCCCGGAAATGAGGCGAGGAGCGCAAGAAAACGGCGACGGAGGGCCACAGGCGGAACCGAGTCCTTGGGTCCCTGTGCCAAGTCCAGACGGACGGACGGCCGGGGCAAACACCAGGGAGGCGTAGGTGCACGGACCCGGAAGGGAGGCAGAAGAGGGAATGACCCCAGTTCCGACAGCAGGGACTGGATGCGGACAGCTATGGAAAGCCCAGACCGAGGTCGCCGTTTGGGCAGATGGAGGACCGTGACAGGGAAAAGCAGGCGACGATTGGAATGGCCCGGCGAGCAATGCACGTGGACAGCATAGTCGGCGAGCAGTCTGTGGCAGCGAATCCGCAGCGGGGGAACCCCGGCCTCCACCAGTAGACTATCCACGGGGCTCGTACGTAAGGCGCCAGTTGCAAGCCGAACCCCACAGTGGTGTATGGGGTCTAACAACTTCAACACTGAGGGTGATGCAGACCCATAGGCCAGGCTCCCATAATCAAGCCTGGACTGCACAAGGGCTCTGTACAATCGCAACAGCATGCAGCGATCCGCACCCCAAGATGTGTGGCTGAGGCAGCAGAGGGCGTTGAGGTGCCGCCAGCATTTTTGCTTCAGCTGAGTAATATGAGGAACCCATGTGAGCCGGGCATCAAACATGAGTCCCAAGAAGCGGCAAGTGTCCACCACTTCAAGCAGGTGGCCGTCGAGGTAAAGTTCAGGATGAGGGTGGACTGTCCGACGCCTGCAGAAGTGCATAACTCGAGTCTTGGCTGCAGAGAACTGAAAACCGTGAGTCAGAGCCCATGATGCTGCCTTGCGAACGGCTACTTGCAGCCTGCGTTCGGCAACTCCCGAGGTCGTGGAGCTAAATGAGATGCAGAAGTCGTCGGCATACAAAAGAAGGAGACACCGACGACCCCACGGCTGCAGCCAGACCATTAATGGCCACTAGAAATAAGGAGACGCTCAACACCGAGCCCTGCGGGACCCCATTTTCCTGTATATAAGATGAACTAGAGGCGGCACCGACTTGCACCCGGAAAGAGCGGCGCAATAAAAAGGTTTGAAGAAAAGCCGGGAGCCGACCACAAAGACCCCACTCATGCAACGTAGCAAGGATGCGATGCCTCCATGTGGTGTCATACGCCTTCCGCAGATCGAAAAATACAGCAACGAGCTGCTGACGTCGGGCAAAGGCCGTACGGATAGCAGATTCCAGCCACACCAAATTGTCCGTGGCAGACCGGCCCCGACGGAAGCCACCCTGGGATGGAGCGAGGAGACCGCACGACTCAAGGACCCAACACAAACGCCGCCCCACCATACGTTCGAGCAATTTGCACAAAACGTTGGTGAGGGTAATGGGACGATAGCTGTCCACCGCCAGTGGGATCGCACCGGGCTTCAAGATGGGGACAATAAGACCCTCTCGCCATTGCGACGGGAACACGCCCTCGCTCCAAATGCAGTTAAAGATGGTGAGGATGTGTCTCTGGCAGTCCCTGGAGAGATGCTTCAGCATCTGTGCGTGGATGCAGTCTGGTCCTGGTGCTGTATCAGGGCAATCGGCGAGGGCAGCGAGGAATTCCCTCTCGCTGAAAGGAGCATTGTATTTTTCAGAACGACGCGTGTGGAACGATAACAGCATCGGCTCGGCTCGCTCCTTGAGAGAGCAAAAGGTGGGGGGATAAGTTGCAGTCGCAGAGCTCTTAGCAAAGTGTGCAGCAAGGTGTTCAGCAATGGCGGCAGCGTCCGTGCAGACAGCGCTGTCCAAGGAGATCCCAGGGACACTCATAGGGGTCTGGTGTCCATAAATCCGCCGTATCCGGGACCACACCAGCGAGGGGGAGACACGGGAGCCCAAGGATGAGACATACCGCTCCCAGCACTCCTGCTTACGCCGTGTAATAAGACGACGGGCGAAGGCACGCAGCCTCTTGAAGGCGATGAGGGTCTCGAGAGACGGGTGCCGCCTATGACGCTGGAGGGTCCGCCTACGGTCGCAAATAGTCTCAGCAATCTCCGGCGACCACCAGGGTACAGCCTTCTTCCGAGGGAGTCCAGAAGAGCGGGGGATGGCAGCCTCGGCCGCCGAAATGATTGACGTGGTGAAGACACGGACCACCTCGTCAATGTCACCCTGTGGGGGAGACTCAATGGTTGCCGCGGAAGTAAAACCCGGCCAGTCAGCCCTGTGGAGAGCCCAGCGGGGCAGGTGCCCAGAAGAATGACACTGGGGCAGTGACAAATAGATGGGAAAATGGTCACTACCACACAGGTCAGGATGCACTCTCCAGTGGAGAGATGGGACAAGTCCGGGGCTGCAAAGAGAGAGATCGATGGCCGAGAACGAGCCATGGGCCACACTGAAATGTGTGGGAGCACCGGTGTTCAGGAGGCTAAGGTCGAGGTGAGCCAACAAATGCTCCACGGCACGACCGCGGTCATCGGAGACAGTCCCACCCCATAGAGGGTTGTGGGCACTGAAATCGCCCAGCAACAAGAAAGGTGGCGGCAGTTGGGCTATCAGAGCAGCCAGGACATGCTGCGCGACAGCACCATCCGGTGGAAGGTAAATACCGCAGACGGTAACAGCCTGTGGCGTCCACACCCGAACAGCGACAGCCTCTAAAGCTGTTTGTAGAGGTACAAACTCGCTGTGAAGAGAGTTAAGGACATATATGCAGACGCCACCAGACACCCTTTCATAAGCTGCCCGGTTCTTAAAATAACCCCGATAGCCACGGAGGGCGGGGGTTCGCATTGCTGGAAACCAAGTTTCCTGCAGAGCAATGCAAAGGAAAGGATGAAGGCTGATAAGTTGGCGGAGCTCAGCTAGATGGTGGAAGAAACCGCTGCAGTTCCACTGGAGGATGGTATTGGCCATGGATAGGAAAGGTGTGAAGGGACTGGGGAGGCAGATTACGCCTCCGGGGCCCCTGCTGCTACTGAGTCACCACCTATACAACAGCCAACCATTGCGTCCGAGGGACTGGCGAGATCCATGTCCTCAGCGGACGCCAGAATCTCCACCTCATCCTCAGACGCAGAGCTTGTAGGAAGCGGTGGAATGGGTGCCACCGCAATGTCGGTAGCCTTGGGGAGTTTCTGCTTCTCGCGCTGTACCTTTGGTGGTTCAGGCTGGGAGGGCGTCACTGGGTCAGTCTCAGGGACAGACGACGATCGTGTGTCCTGACGACCAGGGACCGGCGGTGGTTTGAGCCACTTGCGGCTGTCGGCTTTGGAACCGGTCGGAACTTGCGAAGGGAGGTCCCCAAAGGACCCCTTCCTTACGAGAGTAGCCAAAGAAGTCTTACGCTTCTCCAGCTGGGAAGGGGGGACTGATGTCCCCGATGGTTGGGGGGGTGTTGCTCCTGAAGTAGATGGAGCAGGAGCAACAGTAGGTTTAGTGCCCCCCACCATCAAGCGGGCAGGTGTGGGACTTCGACTCTGAGAGCTGACTGGAGCGGATGGAACTGTAGCAGGAGTGACAGTTGCGGCATAAGAAGCTGTCATGCGCACTGGATGAAGCCGATCATATTTCCGCTTCGCCTCAGTGTACGTCAGGCGGTTGAGAGTCTTGATTTCCATGATCTTCCACTCCTTCTGCAGAATTGGACAGTCTGGCGAGCAAGGCGGATGGTGCGCACCACAGCTCACACAGATTGGAGGCGGGGCACAGGGATGATCAGGATGGGATGGTCGACCGCAAGAAGATGTGCCACGCTTCATTGCGTGTCATCCACCCTGATGCCACCTACTCCGACCAAGGGCCCTCCCCACGGGCGCCACCCAGCCGCAGCAATAGCCACCTGGCAGGACGGCCATTGCCGGGAGTCCTGATGCCCCAGGGAGATGGGCATCTACTCCTTGGCATACGTGAGGAGTTAACGGCGCAGCCATCAGTAGAGCGATCCCTGTATTGTCAGGGGGCTACAACCAAGAGGGTACATGGCGGCCCCACCACAACGGACTGGCTACCGTGCTGGATGTTACGTGACATGTGGTCCATGGTCGCCGTCAGTGCAGAAAATGGCCCTGCACAGTGTTTGGCAGAAAGTGTACGCAGGAGCGTATCCATGCCCAAGCGATGGAGAGCGGGCAGGACTGCAATGCAATGACGAATAAGATGGCGAAAGTTCTGAACACAACATGGACACAAGGCACCAAGTAAGGCGCCCTTCCCCAATCGGCTCGCTCTTCGGAAAAATTTTGAGATATGGAGGTCAAACCCGACAGGGGACCATCACATAAGGCCGAAACGTTTGAGACTCCTTTTAGTCGCCTCTTACGACAGGCAGGAATACCGCGGGCCTATTCTAACCCCCGAACCCGCAGGGGGTGGGTGGGGGGGGGGGGGGGGGTAGCCTGCAGTATCCATCGCGCCATTGGCGAGATGGATAATGAGACTTCAAGAGTACGGCCTCACAATAATATACAAAAAAAGGACACAACCACAAGTGACTGCCCTTCAAGGAATCCTTTGGTGGAACACATCAGCACTAATGAAATCTAAGTCATCATTGCATTAAACTTCCTGGCAGATTGAAACCGTGTGCTGGACCTAGACTCAAGTTATTCAGAAGAGCTTCTGTGAAGCTTGGAAGGTGGCAGATGAGATACTGGTGGAAGTAAAGCTGCAAGGACGGGTTGTAAGTTGTGCTTGGGTAGATCAGTTGGCAGAGCACTTACCTGCACAAGGCAAAGGTCTCTAGTTTGAGTCTCAGTCCAGCATAGAGCATTAATCTGCCAGGATGAGTGTACTCTACTGCAGAGTAAAAATCTCATTCTCACAGATCATTGCATTAAGTGACATTGTTGCTGAACAGAAGGAGGGTATAGCACTGCTGAAATAATACAAACCTTGAAGAAGGGGTAACTGACTAAAGGTAAATTCCAATGAATAAAGAGACCGTTGTATGACATGTCCAGAAAGTAATTACCATTTTGGAAAAACACCAAAAAATATTTTTTTCAACCACAATTTTACAAGAAAGAGCATTACTTAAACTATTTTTCTACGTAGCTGCCACCATTATTCAGACATTTGTCGTATTGAGAAACAAACTTTTCTGTGCCTTCTTCATAGAAAGATGCCACCAATTAAGAGAGCCACTCCTGAACACCATTCTTTTGCACTGCCATTGCTGTCTAAGTTCTATTGTCCAAATTCAAGAACAAGTGGTAGTCAGAAGGTGCATGATAGGGGTTGTACAGCCTGTGATTGAACTGCACCCAACTGTATTGTTATTCACTGCCATGATGCAAACAATACCTTGACTGAGCATTCCCGTATCTTGCTTTGAATTGTGAGCCAAAGTTGTCTCTCAGTGTTTTGCAGTATCATATCCAATTGAAGGTTTCAACTCTAGGAATGAACTCAACACACAGAATGCCCTGCCTGTCCCAAAACACAGAGCACATGATTTTTTTTTTCAGCTAACATTGTTTTGAATTTTTGCTTTTTGGGGGATCATGTGCACCTCCACTCCATCAACTGTTTTGATACTGGATTGACATGAAAAAAAAAAAAAAAAAACAATTTTCATCACTGGTCACAGTTCTTTTTAAGAATTCATCTCTCTCATCCCTGTATCAGGTAAGGAGTGTCAAAGCAAAGCCATGTTACTTCACTTTGTGGACACCCATAAGCATTTACAGGAACATAATTTGTGAAAAGTTTGGCTATTTGCGACAATCTCATGCAGAACAGTTTTTGAAATTTGTGGAAACTCATCACAAAGCACTTAAATTGTGAACCATTTGATTTCTTGAATTTTCTAATTAACTTTCCCAACCAATTCATCATTGACAACATAATGCTACCCAACAAAATGGTTCAAATGGCTCCGAGCACTATGGGACTGATCTTCTGAGGTCATCAGTCCCCTAGAACTTAACTACTTAAACCTAACTAACCTAAGGACAACACACACATCCATGCCCGAGGCAGGATTCGAACCTGTGACCGTAGCGGTCGCTCGGTTCCAGACTGTAGCGCCTAGAACCGCTCGGCCACACCGGCCGGCTGCTATCCATCCCGAGCTTCATGATGAACTGTGGTTTGTCCATCACTGAACTATCTCACCAACTTTCTCACCATTCCATCAGTCATTACATCTTCACCATAAATCTCTACAAGTTGTTGATGTATTTCAGCTGGGTTAACATTCTTTGCACTCAAAAACCATATGCAGAATTCAGTTCACAGCTGGCAGGCTCAGAGATTCTCTTGAACATTTTGAAGGATCACTAACACACACAAACAACATAATCCATCTGTAATGGCATTAGTGGAAGGACAGTGAACCAGAAAGAAGAGTCTGAATGTGTGGAACTGTGACACTAGTGCTAGTGGTAGAATGAAATGGTACTTACTTTCTGGATGTGCCTCGTATAAGAGGAATTACAATCTGGTGAGACAGAAATGACTGCTCAGCTCACAGCTCATCTAGGGACACCTATCCCAAAATTTTGCAACAATGCTGAGATTTCTGAAGACTAGACAGAATCAGATGTTTGAACCACTGTAAGGAATGCCAGTGACAGAAGCATGTACCACAATATGTGCAGCGCACCTGGTAACTATCTGTCTAGCAGTGACTTTCCACCAAAAAGACATCAACTTCTTGGTGAGGTTTCTGGAGTCAACAAATGGCCTCAGAGAGCCTTTATCAGACACTGGCAGATATACTCTCAATGTACATTTATTTCTGAACAGAGACATTGGGACACCATATTGTCCATCATGACATTTGGATGTAATACAGCAAACTAAGACACCACATACTTCACACCATTCTTTATCTCCAGAGTAGCCAGGCCGAAATAACAATGGTACACTCTTCCTGTTGCAACCAGATGATACACAGGATGACAATGTGAAATACTTCATCACCAGAAATGAAGAAGCAAGACAGATGGCTCACACAGGCTATGGATACTGAGGAGGGGGACAGAGAGCACTAATGCAAAGTACCTACCAATGAGATACAGCCTAGGAAACTTGTTATGGATTTTTACACCTGCCAGGAAAGTGGGATTATTGTAAAAGTTTTTAAAGTGCTACTTTGAGCCATAATGTGCCCTTTGTCACTTGCTGGACATCACATACAAAGGCCAGGATTATGACCCTTCATCATTAAGCCAAAAGTGCAGAGAGATGTCCGGTCTTTACTCCATATGAAGTCCTACTATAGTCCTGAAGTGCAGAATAGTGATGCGAACTTCTCACTCAAGTAAACTGAAGGTCCACTCAATGACTGCCTATCTCTGATGGGAGGGGCTACCTCCGTTCTCATAATGAAGAGGATGTGACCGTACAACCAGAATGTTACAATCCTTCAATGCTGCCATACAGAGGATACCTCTAGATCTAGGTCGATGGTGCTACTGTCGGCTCCAATAAGAACCTCTGAAACAGTGGTTTGCTGTTTCTCCAAGACATGGAGCAACGCTGCAAGCTGTGATTCGAACCCAATCACCAGCAAATATGTGTTGTTCAGTGCTTATTTCTGGTTGATTCCTGTAATTCTGTTTATAATGTTTACATATTCTGAAGTATTCTGTGTTAGTATAAATACCAACACTCTTCATTCATGAATTCAGATCTGTTCTGTCTGCATGTTGGTGTCATTAATGAAAGTGCTCTCCGGGCTGTGTGTTGTTCTGCAGTCACGACCCTGGTTTTGGATTTGGGCCTGAATTGATTATGACATGACATATATATATCAGAGGGAAACATTCCACGTGGGAAAATACACATCTAAAAACAAAGATGCTGTAACTTACCAAGCGAAAGCATTGGAATGTTCATAGAGACAACAAACACACAATAAACGGACACGGACACACACACACACACACACACACACACACACACACACACACACACACACACACACACACAAATTTTTTCAAGTTTTCGCAATCCAAGGTTGTTTCATCAGGAAAGAGGGAAGGAAAGGCGAAAGTATGTGCGTTTTAAGGGAGAGGGTAAGACGTACCCTAGGGGCGCGCGCGCACATGCACGGACACGCACGCACGGACACGCATTCACGCACGCACACACACACACACACACACACACACACACACACACACACACACACGGACATCTACTACTAAGCAGGTAGAATTCAGGATGACCACCATTGGACTTAAATTAATGGATTAAGTTCAGCTGAAAAAATTATTAATTTATAAAATCTGGTAGTGGAAACAATAAAAAACATTAAATATTTTTATTCGTATTTTAAAATATGATATGTCAATCTAAATTCAATATTTATAAAAGGTGGGCACAAAGTTCCCCCCACCCCCATTTGGTACTCTTAACCATCTCTAATGACAGGAAAAAAAATCATTTTATTTTATGGCCAATGTTGGGAGTTACTTTTTGTCAAATTCGGTGTTGTTTCTGCAATGTCATTTATTATTTTTGCCAAATACATTGAATTTTCTGTCATATTTGATGTTTTTTTCGTGACACTCAAGGAAATTTTGTCAAATTTGACCTTTGCCGCCAAATTTGGCCAAATTCGGTGCTTCCACCAAATTCGGTGCTTCCACTAAATGCAAATGCGTGCGTGCATGCACTGTCTAATTTGGATGAAGGCCTTTCGACTGAAAGCTTACCGGCTTGACAGTCTTGTTGTGCTTACATGTGACTCAACATCTACACCATATGGTATCAACGTATCCTTTTCATAATACTGGTGTATTTTAAACATGTTTAATATTGTGTGTGTGTGTGTGTGTGTGTGTGTGTGTGTGTGTTTTTATCTAAAGTTTTGGAAGAATTAGTGTAAAGAATTACAACATTTACTACACAACATTACTGAAAGAATAGAAGTTTTGTCACTGTTGGGCAGCACCTTTGATGGTTATAGCCTTCATAAATTATACTTACACATTTCTCCATATAAATATTTCTATATCTACATCTGTAATCTGCAAACCACAATGAGGTGGATGGCAGAGGGTGTGTCCCATTGCACCAGTTATTGGGGTTTCGTCCCATTCCATCTACGTATGGAGCACAGGAAGAGTAATTGGCAATGTCTCTGTGCCTGCAGTTAATTATTCTAATCTTACCATCATGATTCCTATGTGAGCAATATGAGGGGAAATTTAGCATATTCCTTGTGTCGCCATTTGAAGTCTGTTCTTCAAACTGTTAATAGACTTTCTCAAGATAGTTTACGTTTGTCTTAAAGAGTGTGCCAATTCAGTTCCTTCAGTATCTCTGTGACACTCTCCCATGGAGTAAACAAACCTGAGGCCATTCGTGCTGCCCTTCTCTGTATACATTCACTATCCCCGTTAGTCATATCTCGTATGGATCCCACACACTTGAGCAATATTGTAGAACCAGTCACACAGGTGATTTCTAAGCAATCTCCTTTGTAGACTGATTGCACTTCTCCAGTATTCTAGCAACAAATCAAAGTCTAACACTAACTATATTCAAAACTGAGCCTATGTGATCATGCCATTTCATATCTCTACAAAATATTACACCCAGGTATTTGTGTGGGTTGGCCGATCCCGAAAGTGACTCACTGACTTTATAGTCATCTTTTCATTTTGAGACATGCACAAATTTACATTTCAGAACACTTAAAGCACACTGCCAATCTTTGCACCACTTTGAAATCTTATCAAGGCCTGACTGAGTATTCAGTCACCTTCTTCCAGACTGTACTTCAACATAACTGCATCACCTTCATAAAGCCAGACGTTACTATTAATATTGTTGCAAGGTCATTAACATTCACATGATTAGCAAGAGTCCCAGCAAACTTCCCTGTGGCACACCTGAAGTTACTCCTACATCTGACAACATCTCTCCATCCTCCCTACTAAAATGTCCTCAATCCAGTTATGATTTTCACTCAATACCCCATATGATCGAACTTTTGGCAGTAAGTGTAAGTTAGGTACTCAGTTAAATGCTTTTCAGAAATCAAGAAATACAGTATCTATCTGACTACCCTGATCCAAACTTTCAGCGATGATGTGAGAACAGTGCGAGTTGGGTTTCACATGATTGATGTTTTCGGAATCCATGCTGGTTGGCATTGAGGATGTCATTATGTTCAAGATACCTCATTATGTTTTAGCTCAGAATATTTTCTAGGATTCTACAATGAACTGACATCAAGGATATTGGATGGTAGTTTTGTGGGTCACTCCTACTACTCTTCTTGTAGACAGGTGTGACCTGAGCTTTTTTTTCCACAAAATTGGCAGAATTCATTGTTTGACGGGCCCATGATGGATTATAGGCAGATGAATGCTAACTCAGCGACGAATTCTAACTCAGCGACAAATTCGGTATAGAATCTAACACAGATTACATTAGGCTGTGGAGCTTTGTTCAGTTTTAAATATTTCAGCTGTTTCTCAACACCACTGACACTAATACTTATTTCAGCATTAAACTGGGGTGGTTCTCCTGGATTTTTCTTTGTAAAGGAGCATTTGAAAATTGAGATAAACATTTCAGTTTTTGCTTTGCTACCCTGAATTTCAGTTCCTGTCTCATTTGTTACGGGCTGGACACTAACTTTAGCACCACTAACCGCCATTACATACGATCAGAAATTCTTTGGTTTTGTGAAACATCAGTTGACAACATACTGCCATGGTAGTCACTGAAAGCATCACGCATTGCTTTGTTGACAGCCAAATGCATTTCATTCAGCATATCTCTATGTAAAGTCCTATGCTTTGTTTTACACCTGTTGCACATAACCTCTGATTTTTATAGCAGTGACTATATACCTTGGGGGGTGGGTGGGGGTGGGGAGGTGTTCTTCCCATTATGAACTGTTCTACTGGATATAAATGTATCCAGTGCAAGGTACACTGTTCTTTTAAACTTGAGTCACAGTTCCTCTAGATGCTCCTGCTCTGTGCTGAAAGTTTGAAGTTCCTCATTGAGATATGGCAATGTTGATTTTTTTATCTAGTTTACTGAACGTACAGGGGAACTTTGATTTTACATTCTCTGATTTTACATTTTTTGCAATTCTACACCATTAATTAGTGACCCCTATGAAAAATATGTAAGACCAAAGCTAAAAATTCCCCGATTTTACATTTCCTCCTAGTAAGATTTACCTTGATTCTAAGTACTTACTCAATGTCTCACTTGACTTCATCCCTTTTTCTTCCTATTGACATTTGATGTAACTTAACGATTTATTAGTGGCACAGAAGACAGATGGTTCGCACCAAGGATTGTGAAGGATTTACGGGAATATTTATGCAGTTGTGGAGGGAAGATGTGAGAGAGCAAATATTAACATAATCCATGATCGGTGTTGCCAACACAAGATGTGATATAGTTGCAACAACTACATACACTACTCATGTATACACTTTGCACCACAGGCTGTACATCATAAAGATTGGCAGCTGTGACTGAGGGCATGAAGTGAAACTGTAGCACCTGAGCTTTCTTTCAAATTTAAATTTTACCAATGTGCAGAAATTCACTGAGTCCACTTCTAATAAGCTTGTAACGTCAATTGGGGAAGTGAACTCATTTTCTCACGTCTACATTTCTCTCAGGAAACTTAAAATAACACTTTAATGGTCATGAGCATATGAAGAGTGGCATGTAAGTTACACATTACACAATAACAGCAATGGTGAAAAGTATGACATTAAGTAGATGTCTGCATTTATGGTTATGGTTTAACTACTTACCTGGTGTGATGTTTTTGGTCTAATTAAACATTTTCATCTATTTTTGTTTTTTCTGGGTGGTTATAGAATGTCAATTACCTTGTACCCACAAACCAATTTCAACTTCAAGTTACTGTATAATCATTGCACTGTACATTTAATTTCCCTCACTTATACAGATTTTATACGAAGAATTGGAGAGGACTGAGATTTTTAACCATATGTACCAATTACATGTATTTTTGCTCACATTTTGGGTGGTTTTAAGACTTTCCTTGATCCACCATTTTTGTCAATTTCAAGTTTTTTTTGTCAATTTCAAGTTTTTTCAAGTCTGAACCTCATGAAAATGTGAAATATGGGTTTCACTGTATGTATCTTTCTACTTGTTTCAGTTGTCCTTTGTACTGAGGTAATCATTGTTGCCACAACTGCAATCACTGTCACTGATACCAGTTTAGCTGTGGACATTCTCAAAGGGGTCATTTCTATTTATTGCAGTTACTGCAGATGCAATATATTCTCGTCATGACTGGTGCTCTTAGCTATTTGCTCTACGTAGTGATTGGATCAAGGAACAGTCGGAATTGTAGTTGTAAATTGTTGTAGTTGCGCTGGGAAAGTCCGTGAGCTTCAAGCGCTAATAGGAAGCACACAAGCTGAAATCATTATAGGAACAGAAAGCTGGCTAAAGCCTGAAATAAGTTCTGCAGAAATTTTTACGAAGTCTCAGACGGTGTTCAGGAAAGATAGATTAGGCAGAATTGGTGGTGGAGTGTTTGTGTCTGTCAGTAGTGGTTTATCTTGTAGTGAAGTCGAAGTAGATACTCCGTGTGAATTGGTATGGGTGGAGTTTATACTTAACAGCCGAACTAAGTTAATAATTGGCTCCTTCTACTGACCCCCAGACTCCGATGATATAGTTGCTGAACCGTTCAGAGAAAATTTGACTCTCGTAACAAATAAATACCCCACTCATACAGTTACAGTTGGTGGGGACTTACACCTTCTGTCGATATGTTGGCAAAAATACTTGTTCAAAACCGGTGGTAGGCAGAAAACATCTTCCGAAATTGTCCTAAATGCTTTCTCTGAAAATTATTTCGAGCAGTTAGTCCAGGAACCCACGTGAATTGTAAATGGTTGCGAAAACACGCTTGACCTCAGCCACAAACAATCCAGAGCTAATAGAGAGCATCATGACTGACACAGGGATTAGTGATCACAAGGTCATTGTAGCTGGGATCAATACTGTTTCTTCCAAATCCACCAGAAACAAACGCAAAATAATTTTATTCAAAAAAGCGGATAAAGTGTTGCTAGAAGCCTTCATAAGAGAGAATCTCCATTCCTTCCGAACTGACTATGCAAATGTAGACAAGATGTGGCTCAAATTCAAAGATATAGTAGCAACAGCAATTGAGAGATTCATACCTCAAATTGGTAAGAGATGGAACTGATCCCCCATGGTACACAAAACAGGTCCGAACGCTGTTGCAGAGGCAATGGAAAATGCATGCTAAGTTCAGAAGAACGTGAAATCCTGGAGATTGGCTAAAATTTAAAGACGCGCGAAATTTGGCACGGACTTCAATGCGAGATGCCTTTAATAGGTTCCACAACAAAACATTGTCTCGAAATTTGGTAGAAAATCCGAAGAAATTCTGGTCGTATGTGAAGTACACAAGTGGCAAGACACAGTCAATACCTTCGCTGCGCAGTGCCGATGGTACTGTTACCGACGACTGTGCCGCTAAAGCGGAGTTATTGAACGCAGTTTTCCGAAATTCCTTCACCGGGGAAGACGAATGGAATATTCCAGAATTTGAAACACAAACAGCTGCTAGCATGAATTTCTTAGAAGCAGATACCTTAGGGGTTGCTAAGCAACTCAAATCACTTGATACGGGCAAGTCTTCAGGTCCAGATTGTATACTGATTAGGTTCCTTTCAGATTACGCTGATACAATAGCTCCCTACTTAGCAATCATATACAACCGCTCGCTCACCGATAGATGTGTACCTGCAGAATGGAAAATTGCGCAGGTCACAACAGTATTTACTCGAATCTAAGCCGCACTCGAATCTAAGGCGCACCTGAAAAATGAGATTGGAAATAAAGGAAAAAAAAATTTCCCCGACTAAGCCGCACCTCAAATTTGAGACTCTAAATTCAAGGGGAGAGAAAAGTTTTAGGCCGCACCTCCAAATCGAAACAAAGTTGTTCCATTGTAATAAGAGACACAATTTAGATCGAATGAATGACGATACACCTACAGTAGTTTGGTTCGAGTCTTAAGCTTAGCAGTTAAGCTTTACCAGGTAGCCACTGCTATGCGTCAGGCGCTCCGTCCGTATTTATACGGGTACCCTTCCTTTTTCACGTGCTTCGTCTGGTTTGAATCGATTGCTTATTTTGCTTTGATCTGATACGTGCCGTTTTCTTTGTTATAGGTGTTTACGTCACTCTAAGCTGAAAATGCATTACTGTACTGTGTCATGCATCGTTTGTCGGATTCTGATAGTGCGTGTTTATGGCCTGTCGCCGCTCGCGGCATGGCTTGCTTTTGTGCACGCTACTGCCGCTTCAAATTAAAAAAAAAAGAGAGAGAGAGAGAGAGAGAGAGAGGAATCGTCTCATTAGAGACAATGGCAAGAGATTGCTATTTGTTGTTACTTACACTGCTGCTTTCTTTGATAATGATCAACAAGAACTAAATAATAGACTGCGTATGATAGAACATGTTTTGAACGAGAGTTAGGCGAAAATTTTTCTGTTTGAAAATCTTTGCGGCCACTTCTTTAGTACATCAAATTCTGCACAAAAATTAGAGTCATCTTAGATTTAAAAATCTAGTCAATTGCTGTGCTTCATATCTGACTATCACTATTAGGCATAAGAATAATACGAATATAAACATGACACGATACATATATTCTTCCGCGTTTGCTGTTGTGTCACTCTAGTTTCGTAGTTTCTTAGGCAGACAGGATTTAAATGAGATAGCAGCAAACACGAAAGAATACATGGCAAAATGTTTATATTTGTATTATTCCTATGGTGAAGAGAATACTGCATGTGATTCACATTTCATCAGGTTCCTATTAGCAACACTCTCTTCTCACAGGCAGAAAAAATTCAGAACGTAGAGTTGGCCATATTGACAAACATCCCGAAGAGTCTTGCCAGTCGGATTTTCGTAATATATTGAAATTCTGCTACATTCGAAGATGAACAATACGGAATTTGTATTTACTTCGTTGGATAATGTATGAAAATGCAGTGGTCGAAACTCGGGGCGGAGGAAAAAAGCTCATAGGTTCCGGCGCCAGTATTTATCTTTGTGCCTACAAAGCATGCCTGTGTAGCACTACATATATTCGACGGCAGAAGTTAGTTGTGGCGGCACCTACCAACATTTTTCAGAACTTCCGCTTGCTGTGCACTCGATTCTAAGCTGCAGGCGGGTTTTTGGATTACAACAACCGGAAAAAAAGTGTGGCTTAGATTCGAGTAAATACGGTAGTAGGAGTAATCCATTGAACTACAGACCTGTATCATTTATGTCGGTTTGCAGTATGGTTTTGGAGCATATACCGTATTCAAACATTATGAATCACCTCGAAGGGAACGATCTATTGATACATAATCAGCATGGTTTCAGAAAACATCATTCTTGTGCAACGCAGCTAGCTCTTTATTCGCACGAAGTAATGGCCGCTACCGATAGGGGATCTCAAGTTGATTCCGTATTTCTAGATTTCCGGAAAGCTTTTGACACCGTTCCTCACAAGCGACTTCCAATCAAGCTGCGGGCCTATGGGATATCGTCTCAGTTGTGCGACTGGATTCGTGATTTCCTGTCAGGAAGGTCGCAGTTGGTAGTATGAGGCAAATCATCGAGTAAAACTGAAGTGATATCATGTGTTCCCCAGGGAAGTGTCCTGGGACCTCTGCTGTTCCTGATCTATATAAATGACCTGGGTGACAATCTGAGCAGTTCTCTTAGGTTGTTCGCAGATCATGCTGTAATTTACTGTCTAGTAAGGTCATCCGAAGACCAGTATAAGTTGCAGAGTGATTTAGAAAAGATTGCTGTATGGTGTGGCAGGTGGCAGTTGACGCTAGTAACGAGAAGTGTGAGGTGATCCACACGAGTTCCAAAAGAAACCCGTTGGAATTCGATTGCTCGATAAATAGTACAATTCTCAAGGCTGTCAATTCAACTAAGTACCTGGGTGTTAAAATTACGAACAACTTCAGTTGGAAAGACCACATAGATAATATTGTGGGGAAGGTGAGCCAAAGGTTGCGTTTCATTGGCAGGACACTTACAAGATGCAACAAGTCCACTAAAGAGATAGCTTACACTACACTCATTCGTCCTCTGTTAGAATATTGCTGCGCGGTGTGGGATCCTTACCAGGTGGGATTGACGGAGGACATAGAAAGGGTGCAAAAAAGGGCAGCTCGTTTTGTATTATCACGTAATATGGGAGAGAGAGTGGCAGATATGATACCCGAGTTGGGATGGAAGTCATTAAAGCAAAGACGTTTTTCGTCGCGGTGAGATCTATTTACGAAATTTCAGTCACCAACTTTCTCTTCTGAATGCGAAAATATTTTGTTGAGCCCAACCTACATAGGTAGGAATGATCATCAAAATAAAATAAGAGAAATCAGAGCTCGAACAGAAAGGTTTAGGTGTTCGTTTTTCCCGCGCGCTGTTCAGGAGTGGAATGGTAGGGAGATAGTATGATTGTGGTTCAATGAACCCTCTGCCAAGCACTTAAATGTGAATTGCAGAGTAATCATGTAGATGTAGTTTTCAGAGATGCTGTTTTCCCAGGATGTCTCATCACACCCATCACTCACAAAACTACTTTTCCCAATTAATTATTGGATGATTAAAGTCTCCATTGATGATTATGGTACGATTGGGGAACTTACATAGAACTGAATTCAAGTTATCTATGAGTCAACTGGGTGATAGCACGATCCAATTATCGTTTTATGCCTATCCCTGTTACTGACTGAGTCTTGTCTGAACAATCTCACTTGCATCTGCAATTTCTGTGTCAATGGATTTGTTTCCCGTCTACAGTGACAAATACACCACCACTTTTTCCCATTTGCCTATCCTTTTGATACATAATCAAGTTTTTTTCAAAAATCTCACAGCTATCAATTTCAAGTTATACTATGATGACTTCATAAAAATAGCTATTTGATTAATTTATGTGCATTACATTTAAAGTAATCCGTAATGTGGCTTTTTGATCTTGACATAAATAAAACTTGCTGCAGATTTCAAATGAAATGTTTTTTTGAATTTCAAGTAACCACAGAAATAGTTACAAATTTCATCAAGATGACTAACATATTTTTTTTTTTTTTTTTTTTTTTTCCTAGGACATCTGATTTTCTGACGGAAGTCACACTGTTACGTGAGTGGAAAAGCGTAAATATGTATTCATGCTGCTAGCTGCTCAGTATGCCATAATAAGCACTTGACCAAATAGCATTTACCACCAAAGTCTGTATAATGTTATTGGTTGCAAAAGTTTTCACAGTTCCTTCCAACATGATAATTACTCTGTAAATCTTATCACTTTCTGAAGCATAGTTAGAGTCCTTGGGAAAACATTTTCCCATATCACACTTGTGTTACGTGAGACATAGCCCATATGAGGCTTTGGAGCTTAACCCTGAAGATATGCACAGTGAAAAAGTACCATAACACATCATGTCATTAGAACTGAAAAATGCATGAAGCAGTTCCTTGTTATTGTCATGTGTCGATGCAACTGTGGAGAGCTACTACAGTGAGCCAGTTTCTGTGTGTTTTCTTGAAATGTGTTAGAGGAGAAAGGAATTACATATCCCTTACAGCACATCAAGCCCATTCACCACATTCAGATTCTTGCATGTGTAATTTACCTAGACAATATTTTAGCACCTGGCTAAATTTTTGACAAGACCAGCCGTACTATTTCGCATGGTAAGAAGGAATTTCTTCTATTCTTGACTCTTTTAAACTGTGACCGACTTTTACAGGAAGTAGCAATATTTATACTCACATTAGAAGAAGGAAAGAGGCATTTGACTTGATTAACTGCTACAACAAACATTCATTTGCATCTGTTTACTGTAGTCAGGTCTTGGTATCCCTCTATCCCGCCAGCAGCTTAATTTCCCATCAAACTGACGTGACCAGGGACCTACATGAATGTCACAGTGGCACTGTCAACAGTGAGCAAGTGGTAGCTTTCTTGGACCCACTGCACTAAGAGATGTACATCACACACAAGCTCTGAAAGGCACAGAGAATAGGAGCATATGATGAAAAAGCCTGTGGCACTGGTTGCACTGGATCGTCAGAGAGAGGGAGCAAAGAGCTCTGCTGTAAATATTGAGCAGTGTTCTGGAAGCCAATACCGATAATAGTCTGTGCCAATAGCGAAGGCACACCCGACACCACAGTCAGTCTTAAAGCCATCAGTGTAGACGAAGGTGAAGTTGCGTGCGAAGGTCAAGAAACTTACAGTGAGAGATCAAATCTGGAGCTGTTTTCTTAGGAAGCAAATGAAGTCCAAGATGAACACGAGCTGCCACATGAAGCCAAGGTGGTGAAGGGTTCACACACATCAGGCATGTGGTAGGTAACATGAAGTTAAGCTGCTGGAGTAGTAGGTGAAAGAGAACTCCTGGTCATAATAGAGAAGAAGGGTGAGTCCAATACTAGTGGTCAAGGGAGTCACCAAAAAAGGTGTTATCTGATGAAATGACAGAAGAAATAAGAGTTGATAGGGAAGAGCTTTGGATGACTTACAATCAAATAGGGCAGACAGGATAGATAACATTCCATCAGAATTTCTAAAATCATTGGGGAAAACGGCGATAATAAGAGGTATGTTAGGAAAGTACTTGACCCATGGCCAGGAAAAACAAACTGGCTTACCTGGAGCACTGGACACCTAATCATCCTGAAAGTAGTTCCCTTGGGACTCCACACACTTCTCCCAGCAGAGCCAGCATGCCGAAAAAGCCTCTTTTGGAATGGAGTTTAGCTCAGCTGCTGTTGCTGGTGCTATAATGTCCTCCCTTTTCTGAGACAGCTTTCCTTTCAGTGGCCTCCTGAGTTTGGGGAACAGCTAGAAGTTGCAAGGGGCCAGATCACAAGAGTAAGGACCCTATTGAAGCACAGGATTCTGGTTTTTCACCAAAACCTTCTGAATGAAGTATGAGGAATGTGGTGGAGCATCGTTGTGATAGAGGCACCAATTTCCTGTTGACTGCAAGTAGGGTCTCTTGCACCAAACAACAGAATGTAAGCAATGGACGGCATTCCTGAGGTACGGTTTGGTGATTGTTTGACCCTGTGCTGCGTACTCATGGTGTACCACACTGCGCGAGTCAACAAAAACAGTCAGCATCACTTTGATGTTGCTGCACACTTGGTGGGTCTTCTTTAGTCTTGGTGGTGACGAATACTTCCATTGTGATGACTGTAATTTGGTTTCTGGGTATAATCATACACCCAGGACTCGTCACCAGTGATTATGGTGTTTGCGAAGTCGGGTTCACTGTTTGTGGAGTTCAACATGTCCTGTAAGACTTTCAACATGAAGCTGCTTTTGCTGCACTGTCAGCACATCCTTCATTAACATTCTCTTCATGGCCAAATCGTTGGTCACAATGCAATGTGTCAAAAAAGTGGGCACGTTGATGGCCAACCAGAGTGTGGCTCACTCTCCAGCAATGTGCAGGCTTCTTTAAACCAGTTGTACCACTCCTAAATATGTGTGATGCCCAGAACACAATCACTGAAAGCCGTCTGAATCTTCCAAATGGTTTCCACCTGTCTGTCATCCAGTTTCTGGCCAAATTTGATGCAGTAGTGCTGCTCCAGATTGCAAGAGCCAACAAGTGCCAGAATTATCATACAATCAGCTTAACAGCTCATTCACTCAAGTTGCTGGCAAGAATAATATATACAGAAAGGAAAAGAAAACTGAAGATCTGTTAGATGATGATTAGTTTGGCTTTGGAAAAGGTAAAGGCACCTGAGAGGAAGTTCCAACGATGCTGCTGATAATGGAAGCAAGACTGATAAAAGTCAGTATCCGTTCATAGTATTTGTCCGCTTGGAAAAGCATGTGACAATGTAAAATGGTGCAAGATTTTTGAAATTCTAAGAAAAATAGTGGCACACTACAGGGAAAGACATAATGTACAGTATGTACAGGACCCAAGAGAGAACAATAGGAGTAGAAGATCAATAACAAAGTGCTTGCATTAAAAATCATGTAAGACAGGGACGTAGTCTTTTGCCCCCACTGTTCAATCTATAGGCTGAAGAAGCAATGATGGAAATAAGAGAAAGGTTCAAGGGTGTGACAAATTCAGAGTGAAAGGATTTCAGTGATAAGATTCATTGATGACATTGGTATCCTAAGTGAAAGTGAAGAAGAACCACAGGGTCTCTTGAATGGAATGAACAGTCTAATGAGTACAGAATGTAGATTGACAGTAAACTGAAGAAACACCAAAGTAACAGTAAGTAGCAGACATGAGAACGGCAAATAACTTAACACAAAGTAGACAAAGTTAAATAATTCTGTTGCCTAAGAAGCAAAATACCCCATCAGAGATAGCGGACATCAGAAGCAGTGTGGCATTGGCGGAATGGGGCATTCCTGGCCAAGGGAAGTCTACTAGTATTAACCTTACGTCTTAATCTGAGGAAGAAATTTCTGATAATTTATGTTTGGAGCACAGCATTGTATGACAGCAAAATAGAGATGTGGGGAAAAAGAAAAAAAAGAGAATCAAAACATGTAAGATGTGGTGCTACAGAAGAATGTTGAAAATTAGGTGATCTGATAGGGTTAGGAATGAGAAATCAAAAGGTAAGGAATATATGTAAAAACACTAACAAGACAAAGTGACAGGATGGTAGGTCATCCACAAAGACATCAGGGAATCACTTCCATAGACTAGAGGGAGCTGTACAGGGTAAAATCTGTAGAGATAGACAGGGATTGGAAAACATCCAAGCAAACAATTGAGGACACAGGTTTGAAGTGCTACTATGAAATTAAGAACTTGGCACAAGGGAGGAATTCATGACAGACCACATCAAATCAGTCAGAAGACTGCTTGAAAAAGTTCACATCAACTGAAATGAATTCCTCAGCAACACCAGGCTACACTCCGTTACCCTTGTTTCACTTAAGCTCATGTTCAACTTATAAATTATTTTTGAGTCACTATTTATTCCTTTCAACTAACTCTTGCAAGTCCTTTGCCCATCTGTGACTTAATTACAATAACATTGGCAAACCACGAAGTTTCTACATTTCTTCTCCATGAACTTTAATTACTTTTCAAAATGCTTGTGCATTACCCCTATTTGTTTTTCCTGCCACTGCACTTCACTCAGTCCCACTAACTTCATCCTAGCCATTTCTCTGTGAATGGTACTCTCAACATAAGTCAAGAGAAGCCTTCCTCAGATTTTTCCCATTTCTCTGGCTGCTCACAATGGTAAAGTGTACAGGGGGAAATACACAATGGATTTGTCTCAGATACTTTTGTTGGTTTCGGGTGATCTCTGAACACCCAAATAGCCAATTGCTGCTTAGTTTGGAGCATGTATAAATATTGTCTCCTGTTATAATGTTGATTTTGGATTTCCTTGGTTGAATTTTTTGAGCATTTCCTATCATAAAATAATGCAAGTCCACTTTTGAGCATGGTTGAATTATCCACAACCCTCTGGGATACGATATTTTACACACCTATTTCTCCTCACAAAACCAGATGTGCTGCAGTATTCAATACTCCTAAGTATGTCTCTACCTCCTGTAATTCACATTCCAATCCTCTTCATTCCACACAATGTTGATGTTAATCTGGAAAAATTGATTTTGGTCAACATTCATGACTAGTATCATCAAGGGCTCATCCAAAGCAACTACTAATAGTCTTATCTGAAGGTAATTGATTACCTGAAGGTGAATGAAGCTATTCGACTGCTGTGCTGGGCATGCATGAGAATCTTAGAATGACAACCATATACCAAAAACCTCCATGTGAAATTCCATTTTTCACCTCACTGACCTGTGTTTGTTTTAATAATAAGAGACCTTAAAAAAATGCATTTACAATGTGTGCGAATTCTGCCTCGAAATGGAGGAAAAATGTGAATTTATGTAATAAATGCTATTTCACAGAGATTTTTTCCCCCAGATGAACTCTATTTTATCAGAGATAGTTTTAAACAGCGTTATTTTTTGCATATACAGATAGATGAAAGTAAGCAATTTTTAGTTACCGGTATTGCGTAACATCTAGTGAACCAAAATTTGCAAAGAGAATGTATGTTTGCAGAATACATTTCACACTTGAGTGTTGACACAAGGATATAACAGTAAACTTATAAGCTGCACTCCAATCCCACATCAAAAAATGCATGGCTGAATGATCTCTAACATACATGCTGGATATGGCAACTTAGGACTCAGCCAAAGAGATGGGTCTGTTTTGTCTACTAACTAAAGTTGGTATTATGCAAAACTGCAGTCACTGTAACATGGCAGCTTCTGGTGTGGGGTACATAAGATACCAACAGAGGTTGCACTGAACCGCTTCATTTACGAAGTTGCCAACCACAAAATTCAATTTCGTGCTAGCTGTTGCCAAATGCTTTGTGCACACCACTTTATTCTTGTTTTGCATAGCATGTTATTTTCTGTTCTTATTTTGAAATGAGAGACGAGACTATTTCTGGTTCATCAAGGGATCAGAGTATGACTCATGACACCACAAGGTATTGGCGATCCATGTATCAATTCTCCTGTCACAGAAACACAATCATTGAAGGCTGTTGAACTGTGAGAAGGACGCAGGGCTCGTCTTGCACCTGCATAGCGCTCTTTGCCAACTGAACATCTGAAATCTTCTGTTTACTCTCACACTACGTTGTAATGTCTGCACTGCAGAAACTGCATCAACAGTCTTCCTCAAAAGGATGAAAAAGAGTTATTTTTGCCTCTACATCCCCTATCTTGTCCATCCTATATGCAGCATTGAAAAGGGCTCTACAGTATAACCAACTTTGATTCCATTAGGAACCACCAAGTACAGCGACAGACTATAAGAAAGGAGAGGTACGCAGTCGTCAGTCGAAATTCCATTAGTTTTTATCACTCTTGCAAATCTAGATTTCAGATATAAATAGCTATCTTCAATGTATTTTTGTTACGATTCAATAGACTTGTGGCAGTTCATGTCACCATATGTTCTTACACGCGCACAGGCAGAAGGCCTGTGCACCTATAGGAACATGACATGAACTCCACGAGTCTATTGAATTGCAATGAAAATGCACTAAAGACTGGCACTTATAGTCAAAACATAGATTTGCAACAATAATAAAAACTAATGGGATTGTGACTGATTGCTGTGTGGCTCTACTGTATGCTAACCATGGATTAAATGCCACAGATTCAATAGTGTCCTGCAGATTTTTAATTATTGAACTGGGCAGGAAAAGAAACAAAAGGTCAACATACACCTTAAATCAGGAAAGCACACTGCTCACCAGTGAGAAATGCAGCTGTTTCTCAACAGCAACAATCATTTGATGAAAGTTTAAATAAAGCCAAAAGAAGAAAGTAAGCAAAGACTATTCCAGAGAAATAATTGAAATTTGTGTACAGGCAAACATTACACTCAAAAACTCTTCTTACTGAGAATAAAAACTAGATTGTCTCCTTATTACTGTTATTTCAATCCAAAAATGGCTTTTTTTCTTTTTATCTTCTTTTGTGATCAACTACAACTTAGACACACAGCGTGGCAAACAAATTTATGTGTCAAACAATTTTAAACTACAACAATTATGGGAAAAAATGCTAATTTTGCTAAAAATAAATGCTCTATTTTCAATTCCCTAACAATAATAAATGACAAATTTGAAAACAATAATATTAGATTACAATAGCATGATCTAACAGATGTTTGTAAAAAATCCTTCATATAATTTACCGTTTTCACATCTGCAAACAGCAACTGGATAATCCACATAACTGGACTGGCTCCCATGATAATGTGCAATGGGAAGATCACAAGTCCAATGAGTACACTTGCACAAATGCTGTAGAAGCCAACTGTTGCTCTCAAAGCTGGAACCAGCCACAGTCCTAGACAAATAACTGTCACACCCACTAGGCCAACCTGTAAATTCCATTTGCAAAAGGACTTAGTACATCAACACACAATTTCTCTGCAAGCTAGGTGACACTGACCTTCATAATATATTAACTCATTTTAAAAGGGACACTCACACACTCACTGATAAACAACTGGAATTTCTATACATAATTCGTTTTGCTCGTGATTCACTGGCCTAATAACAGACGTAAAAATACACAGTAAATTAAGCAGATTTATTTATTGTTATTCCTAAAAGAATGCATGTATTTTATTACTGGCTGAGTAAACACTTTTTGTCACTTAAAAGAATTAACAATGTTTTTGGTCAGCAGTCTTCCAACTATGCCACAATTGCCTCACCTGTGCCAACCTCTTCATCTCAGATTAGCATTTACAGTTATCAATTATGTATTACACAAGTAAGATCAGTTTTCAACAACTACTGTGGTTTGTCTTTATGGGGTAAAATGTGACACAAATCTATGTAAAAAAGGATTAGAATTGATAAATACTAAGTAGTAGTAACAACAACAATATCAATAACAACCCAGCACATGAATGGATTAAAATCAAAGAATACAGAGGAAGAATAACTGGTGCAAGTGAGATGAAGGCAAAATGTGAACTGCAATACAGAATGGTCAATGATTTTAAGAAAAAGTTGGACCAACACTCAAATTAGTTGCTTAGACAACATTCAGTGTGAGACACTGAACCATAACTCTGACAAAATGTTATTTGTGGTCTCTTGTGGCTTGTTACTGAGTAATACTATAACAACAGTTCATTCAGTTTGTTCCTTCAGTTACCTATGTTTCTGGGCAAAAATCTTTGCAACAGTGAAAAAGCCTATAATATGCAGTCATCAAAACAGAGTAATGCAACAACCCTCAGAAGAAAACACAGTTACTTTCTTAAACAGAAAAAAATTACTTCTGTCACAAATATTGATTTTTATTTCATCATACAATGCATTTTGAGCCCAAGGGGGCTCATCTTCAGGTGCTTGATCAGCTAGGCAGTTTTTTTACAAAAAAAAAAAAACAGATTATTACTGGTCCTGTTAAGTGTACATGGGTGTATCACAATGTGGCACATTGCAGCTTTATTTTACAAAAATTGTAGTCACAATGTGCTGCCTTGTAGTATACCTATGTAGTTAACGGCGCCAGTAATAATCTGTTTTCAAACAATGATGCAGACTGATGAAGCACTTGAATATGACTCCCAATCCTCACAATGCATCATGTATTGGAATAGAAATGACGATTTCTGACTGTAGACAGTTTGTTTTCTTTTTTACAGAATAACAGTCACAGCGGCAACACTGACAATGGTGGACAAAATTAACACACACTTCTTTGGTTACCGTTTCTGCATTAACAGCTCAGCATAGCTTCTCTGTGCAGTCTCTCCCAATGCATTCAGCGAAACCATACACAAGGTGCATTCTGGACAACTCTTCAGAAGTAAAACCATCCACACAAGTGTGTGACTTATCAGGGTAGAGTAGGTGGACTTTCACTGGTAAAGCATATGGACCACATGAAAATTTTAAATCAGAGATGCATACTTGCTGGCATTTGTTTGCATCTTAGAACTCATACTATATAGTATTCCAGTCACTGTGTGACCTTACTTCCCCCCTTTGTGATGAATATCAGTAATTATTTCAGTCCAAGTAAGTAATAATCTAAATTCTGGGAATACTCAAAGCTTTCTGTCTTTATCCCAGTGCTACATATAGAGTTCCCATACTCTTTTTCTGTGCCAAATTCCACTTCAATTTGAGTCATCAATCATTTTATTATTAATTTTTTTAAAGGAACACAGCCATTTCTTGTAGAAGTAATATTAGGGAGGCTCCTGTTTTGTTACAAGATCTATTAAACCTGTGATAATTCACACTGCCATCCTTTCTATAAGTTGAGTATCTCCTGTTATTTCTGTTTGGTAAGAGTCCCACACATCTGAGCATAATTCCATTAAGTAATGAGTCAAATTTGGTGTTGGACCTCCAAAACAGTCAAGAAGTTCAAGTGTTTAACAAAGTTTCAAGATTTATGACTGCAGACCAAGATGTGGAACAATTGCAAATACTTATCACAGGCTTGCAAATGTGCAACACAGCATTTTGCCAATAGGCGCATAAATAAAAATGTGCTAACAAAGGGAAAGATGATATGGAACTCATGTTTTCACTAGAGATTACTACCAAGCACAAAGGGACAAACTTGGGTTATATGCTTCCACTTAAGACAAATTCACACTGGCCGTCATGTCATGTCTGCTACATCATGTCAAAACTTTCTCAAATGCATTTCAAATGGTGGCACACATACTGGCTTTCCATCATGATATGGCATCATCAAGGTTTCTCTGGAAGAAAGTTTTGATGGTTGGCATCATCCAACCATTGTTGATTACATGACCCCCAAAGCTTATTTCCTCCCAATACACAGCCGTATGGTGATCTTCATATTTTGTTTTGTCATGGTTTTCAAGGTTTATATCACTTATCTGTTTGCTATTTGTTGTAAGTTGTTTTGTTTCATTATTTCTTTTGTTAAAGCTTATAATAAATGATGAAAGATTAATTGAAGCAACGAGTCTGCAGTCTGAATTGTACGACATGAATGTACTGAATTACTTGCCCTTTACTATGTTTACAAAGTGAATTTGTATACATACCAGAACCATTTTAATATTTTACAATGAAATGGTTTGCAATATGGCTGCAACTTTAAGTGAGAAAGTACTTTGGGTAAATCAGACTGATTAGTACATGTAATTTAATTTTGTGTGGTGTCAGGCATTTTTAGTGTTTCATAAAGAAATGAACTGAAACCTTCAAACACTGCAACAGTGGACAAAAGCTTCTTCAGTGAAGTATACATCAAGTAATGTATTAGAGTTGTTTGTTTAAATATGTTTGTAGGCTTGTTCATTGTAGTAGTTCTTGGGAATGTGTGCGGAAGTTCTTCAAGCATCTGTGGTCAATATTTGACTATGTGGTTTCAGTGGGTAATGCAAGTACAAATAAAGCACTAACTATTAAAACCAAATACACAATGTAAAGAAATCCTAGAAATCTTTAAGGGAAAGGTAATGAAAATATGACTACTGTGCAAAAATTTTTACTGCACTGGCAACTAAAATTAATCTTAAACAAACCAGTTTTTCGCGGATGTGATGGCAGATGTTCCTTTCAGTAATTCTGGGTTTAATTTGAGAAAACAAAAAACTGTTGCTTCAACTTTCTAAAATTTGCAGCGCACATTTCTCGTGCTTTACCTCCTTGTATCGTGTGAAATTCCCTTTCTGTATCATGTAATGACATTTTTGAGACACTATTTTTTGTGCTGTTTTACACATCTGCCTTCCTTCTCTAATATACAAGCTACCCCTGCAAGCTGCAAACAATCTGAGTCCAATAAATGTCATTTTCATGCATATGTGGACTCCAGCACCCATTATATAAGCTACCGCATTGTGTATGTACACCTTGTGCTTAAAAACATTTGACAATCATCTTGCAAAAGTCGCTATTCCTGAGAAAAAAGTTGAGGACAGCCGTGCAAGTTCAGATCAAGTGACTTGAATTGATTCGACATGTCATGACATGATGGACAGTGTGAATACACTGTGACATGACATGATGGTGCCATGACAGCCAGTGTGAATTGGCCTTCAGTGACGAAGTCCACCGGTTGATGTAAATGATGAGGGCTGCCCTGAGTAGGGTTGTTACAAAATGTTTGAAACATCTATTACTTTGGGATTTTGTGTCATGAAGTAGCAGTACACCAGAAGGATTGGAACAAACCTTAAGTTTTTTAGTTCCGTTATCTAAAGGAATTTTTGTAGTGAGTTATTACACATAAATCTCTTGTATATAATTACCTTAAAATGCAACTGTGCCTGTTCATTGTTTTAATTACCTGTAATATCACTGTAGCTCTATCAATGTCTTCAAGTGAAGTCATATTCCAGAAGCGAGGTATGTTGACTGCAGCAGAAAATAAAAATGTCAAAAAAGACTGCACAATAACCCCTGCTTCTCCATATGTGAAATATTTTGGGCAGTGTGTTAAAATAGTGGGAATGCCTAATGTATAGGCATATGAACCCAGCACTGAACCAATAAAGCATAGTGGTATGCCTAAAACAAAGAACATGTATTATAATGCTGTAATAACTGTGCTAAAATATGCATGTGAACACATCAGGCCAAGAATGAAAAAACAATAAGAGGAATGTGGAGTACTTTGGCATCCTGTTAATAACTGTACAATAGAGACATCATAACTACCAAGAAACTTAATAGAGAATGCACCTGAAAACATGAAGTTTACACTACATATTCAGGATCAATGGAAGCATCCGATTCCACCCGTTTGCTCTCACCCACGACGTAAAGGCGTTATGGTGTGTGACATCATTATGGCGTAGAGTTTATGAATTGGTTGTGTTTGTAGATGTCGTCTTGTGTCTGATGGCACCTTCTGGTGGTGTGTGAGTATGTGCTGAATGTAGTGTGCGGTATTGGGTTCATTTGAGCCTTGGTGTGGGATGTGTGAAGTCACTGACTGTGTTTGTAGTTCGGATCTAAGGCTTGGAATTTTTTTCAATGGTTATCAATTAATTTTTTTGTTTGTGTGTTTGGTGTTTTTGTTGAGTGTTATTGGTTTGCTGTTCAAGGTGCGGTAAGACGTTTCATTTATTCTGTGGCTTCTGTTGTTAGGTATTGATATGGCGATGAAATGTAACAGGGCTATGTTGCAGTGCTGAAAGCAAGGGGAAACTACAGCCGTAATTTTTCCTGAGGGCATGCAGCTTTACAGTTTGGTTAAATGATGATGGCGTCCTCTTGTGTAAAATATTCTGGAGGTAAAATATTCCCCCATTCGAATCTCGGGGCGGGGACTACAAAAGAGGATGTCATTATCAGGAGAAAGAAAACTGGTGTCCTACGGATTGGAGCGTGGAATGTCAGATCCATTAATCAGGCAGGTAGGTTAGAAAATGTAAACAGGGAATGTATATGTTAAAGTTAGATATAGTGGGAATTAGTGAATTTCGGTGGCAGGAGGGACAAGACTTTTGGTCGGGTGAATACAGGGTTATAAATACAAAATCAACTAGGAGTAATGCAGGAGTTGGTTTAATAACGAATTTAAAAAATAGGAGTGTGGGTAAGCTGCTACAAACAGCATAGTGAACGCATTATTGTGGCCAAGATAGACACGAAGCCCACGCCTACTACAGTAGTACAAGTTTATATGCCAACTAGCTCTGCGGATGATGATGAAATTGATGAAATGTATGATGAGATAGAAGAAATTATTCAGATAGTGAAGGGAGACGAAAATTTAATAGTCATGGGTGACTGGAATTCGATAGTAGGAAAAGGAAGAGAAGGAAATGTAGTAGGTGAACATGGATTGGGGGTAAGAAATGAAAGAGGAAGCTGCCTGGTAGAATTTTGCACAGAGCATAACTTAATAATAGCTAACACTTGGTTCAAGAATCATGAAAGGAGGTAGCATACATGGAAGAATCCTAAAAATACTAGAAGGTATCAGATATATTATATAATGGTAATACAGAGATGTAGGAACCAGGTTTTAAATTGTAAGACATTTCCAGGGGCAGATGTGGACTCTGACCACAATCTATTGGTTATGAACTGTAGATTTAAACTGAAGAAACTGCAAAAAGGTGGGAATTTAACGAGATGGGACCTGGATAAACTAACCAAACAAGAGGTTGTGGAGAGTTTCAGTGAAAGCAAAAGGGAACAATTGACAAGAATTGGGGGGGGGGGGATACAGAATAATAATAATAATAATAATAATAATAATAATAATAATAATAATAATAATGGGTAGCTTTGAGGGATGAAATAGTGAAAGCAGCAGATGATCAAGTAGGTAAAAAGACAAGGGATACTAGAAATCCTTGGGTAACAGAAGAAATATTGAATTTTATTGATGAAAGGAGAAAATATAAAAATGCAGTAAATGAAGCAGGCAAAAAGGAAAACAAACGTCTCAAAAATGAGATCGACAGGAAGTGCAAAATGGCTAAGCAGTGATGGCTAGAGGACAAATGTAAGGATGTAGAGGCTTATCTCACTAGGGGTAAGATAGATGCTGCCTACAGGAGAATTAAAGAGACCTTTGGAGAAAAGAGTACCACTTATATGAATATCAAGAGCTCAGATGGAGACCCAGTTCTAAGCAAAGAAGGGAAAGCAGAAAGGTGGAAGGAGTATATAGAGGGTCTATACAAGGGCCACACTTGAGGACAAAATTATGTAAATGGAAGAGGATATAGATGAAGATGAAATGGGAGATATGGCACTGCGTGAAGCATTTAACAGAGCACTGAAAGACCTAAGTCCAAACAAGGCCCCGGGAGTAGACAGCATTCCATTAGAACTACTGACAGCCTTGGGAGAGCCAGCCCTGACAAAACGTGTGTTTGTGTGTGTCTCTGTCTGTGTGTGTGAGATGGCCGACCTAGTCTGTAGTGCCAGAATTTGTTGGTGGCAAGTAATATTTTTTTATCAATACTTATGGTTGACCTATAAAGGTCATCATAAACAGCAATAACATAGAAACCTGGTTGTATGTTGTTGCTTTTGCTGCTGAATCCTGAGTCAGACACACTGAAGACATGTTGTGCATGAACCAATAGTTAGTCTGCTCATCTGCACATTGTCAGAGTCCACTGGAGAGAAGTGATGATGGCTCCTTGTGCCTGCAACAGTTTTAATGTGTTCTAGTCCGCTTTTTAGCAATTCTTCGACTGATTTCACCTCATCTTTTGAAACACAGAATGACTGTATGCCAGAGATATTTTTCTGTACCCAGGTAAATAACTGAAGAGGTGTTAGAATGTGACCTTCTGTAGGGTGCTGCAGACTAGCTCGTGTCATGCGCTTAATGGTAACACCAATACCATCACATACATTTTTACCATGACTGTTGGGAAAAAATTCCATTCTGTATGAATCTGAAAAGCATGGTAATGCATGCATAAATTTTTGAGATTTTTACAGTTTTTGTACTGACTAGCTGCCCCATCACTGAAGTATTTCACAAAATGTATGTGAGGCAGCTTGTTTTGCCATGACAGAGCGAATGTGGGCATGAACTGCAATGGCGTCATGAATTAAACAGTCACTAAAAATGCACAGGTTCATGACAGACACATCACCTGATTCACCTCTATAGTAAATCGCAAATGGCTGGAGAGTTGCTTGACTGTTGTCCCGATGATATCCTTGGATGGCATCTTGAACTATAGGCCTAAATGCATAATTTTCAGAAAAGTCTAGTATTACTATAATTTCATCTTGTTTCAAATTATCCTTACAAAACTGGAGATAAGCCGATTGTGCTGTTGCTGTGAAGCTGTGTGTGATCAGTTTGTCCATTTTTTGACAACACATTTCAACAAAATCTTCCACTGTACTTTTTCTTTGTTTCAAGACTTGTGCGATCCATGTGTGTCCATTGTTTATAAGAAACAAGTTCATCGTCATCCACAGGGAGTTCACCACACAGTTTGTTATTCATGTGTTCTGCAAGATTTGCCTTACCAGGACACTTTTCACACCTGTGTATCACGTACTGATAGGAACTGATGTCACACACTAGCAGCTTCATTGCACCTTTGTAATCCAGACCAGAATCCTTTACAGCAGCAAACATCAGCTTAGCATTTTGATGGGTCTCAAATAAACAAACATTGTGTGTGTCCCTTCCCTTGCACTTACAGGCACAACCCATTTTGGGCGAAGATTGAAAAAAAGATGATAAACCTACTTTGGTATAGGGATACTTTCCCTTGAATTCTACATACATTTCTGATATGTTGCATAGCAACAGTATTTTTTGCATCTGTACACGTACATTTCCCATTTTCACCATTACACAGTCTCTTTTTCCAGGCATTATTCGGCTGTAGTCATTATTTTCATAAAACTCCAACACTAGCACCTTTATTTATGAACAATTGCTTACCCTGAGCCTGCTGAAGTTGTGGAAGCTCTCCTTGGGTTGCTTTTATTTTCCTAGCTTGCTCTACCATGTATGTAGAAACATTAAATTCCTTTGCAGTGTAGTCAATAGACCAGCTGGAAGGTGCAAGGGTAAGAATAGCTACTTTTTCCTGGTGTGTAGATATGGCACATTTTTCTTTCAAATCATGCATCATTTTGTCCAAATCACAGCATTTCTGGCATGATTTCTGTTCCTTTGGAGCAGATAGTTCTTCCTCTTTCTCCATTAGTGTGTCAGCTATTTTGTGTTTTAATTCCATTTGAGCTTCTTGTAGTTTTCTTCTACCATAGCTGGGCCCGTCTATTCCCAACTTTATGTGCCTTCATGGGAGACAAACCAAGAGCAGTCACTGAAGTATTTAATTGTTCATCCACTGTGGTTTTAGGTGGTTGATATTCTTCGTCACTGTCATGTAAATTATCAGAATATTCTTCATTTTTTTAGCAGTGTAACACACCTGGAACATAACTTTTGTCCTGGTTTCATGTTAAGTCCCAGGCACTGATTCACTTTCAATACTGATTTTATATCAACTTCTCCGAGGCTACACTGCACTGTCTTCTTATGAATCCGAAATGGATCAAAACAACTTCTTTGTAGGAAAGAATACTTATCCAGAAACACTTTCATATGATGATAAAAAACAAAGTTTCCTGGAACTGTACTTCTTGTGCCCACAGGGTGTATCCCAGGTCTCCATAGCAACAAATCTTGGTCCAATTCATCCAGATTATACAGTACAAAGTGAATGCCACATTTTGTTCCATATGTTGTTTTATGACATTCAGATGCTTGTGCTCTACCAATACTGCAGCTTGTTTGAACAACTCTGCCTTCATACTGACTTTCCATTACAGTACTGACCAGTCTGAACTAGAATCTTAAAAACATTAGTAACCTGTAATTGTTGCTTTGTTTCCTTTGTTGTTCCTGCCCAACAATGACTCATTCTCTCCCTGAAAACTACCATTGTTTAACTTTTTGTTGCCTAATGGTTCCCAACAATTACTTCAGCTTTATCTGAAACAAGCTGTCTGCATCATCACTATTACTCGCTAAACCGCGTTAACAGCAACGTAACCAAATACATCTCTGTCAACTTTTATTGTACACAAATGCCTAGCAATAACAAGTTGAAATTTTGCCACATATTATATCATGTGTCTACTTATGCAGTGTTTGACATTTGGCTTGGATATCACTTGTCCCTTTTGTGCTACCACACTTAGAAAATCCATGTTTTCAGGTAATTTTTCAAATTTTTGTAGTTTCGTGTGCATGTAACTTTGTGTGACTGATATGGGCAAGATGAGTTCTGTGTGTGTTTAGGCCACATTAAGCTTACCACAAAAAAAATTATACTCTTCTTGAGTGAATTATATTTGGCACAGAGGGCACCTACAATTGTAACTTTTAACGTATTACATTTTTTAAATCTCATTTTGGAATTTTTTGTTCTCCCTCAGAAATATGTTGTTGATGTTTTGATTAATAGTGTGTTCTCTAAGTGGATGTTACAGGCTTGTAAAAATTTCACTGGACTGTGCGGAATAGTTCCTAAGTTATTAAGACCTGAAGTTGGGTCTGAAGATAGATTGCCAGATGCGGGTTGCAATTTCCGGGTCATGCCACTTTCTTTCACAAGCCATAATTCTTGAACTAATTGGCAGGAGAACTTAAAATTTTGTACATGAGTGTTCCACACTTTGTAGCACTGGTGTGCTAAATTTCAGCCAAATCTGAGACTATAAGCTGGAACATTTTCTCAAATTGGTTGAATTGACATGGAATGAACCTTGTCTGATCTATACGTATTTTCACGTTTGTTGCCCTGTGTATGTAGGGACATAATAGGCACCATGTTGGAGACAGAATAGCCATTTCTGCAATACTGATGACGTCATAGACCAAATAAGACATGCACTTATGTTTCTACGAAAGCATATCTGAAATAATGATTATTTAAATGATTTTTGGTAATCGTGACAAATTTTGTTGTTTCGTGTTACAGAATACTACAGCACAAAGCTATTACAAATAGTATTGCTTCCTAATTAAGTATGAAACCTAGTGGAAACAGCCAAACAAATCTCAACCTTAATATCTACACACTTGACATTACCCCCAAAAATTAAGAGATACTGTTTGTGTAGTATGCACAAAGCCAACTTTATACTGCATGACAAATATTTCAGACAATGGAGCCAAAATCTTACTGTTTGCAACTGAATAATTTTTGTGATAATTACTGAATTACATGTGGGTAAACGCAAACAGACACTTCATAGACAAAGAATTTATACGCCACTTGGAAATGATCGATGGAAATAAAACTCTATACGCAGTATTGTGTGCTAAAGATTAGTAAATTGTCAACGCAATGGAAGTAGCCTATTGAGGAAGCAGACTGATCAAGATTTCAAACAGAAATACCTTGTAATGACACTTTCATAAACACAATATCCAGCAGGCTTTGCTCTGAAAAATTTCTCATTGTCTGACAATCGCTTGCAATTGTCAAATATAATTTTAGGATAAAACCAGTGTTGTATGTCGTCAGTGTTTACACTACAAATTGTTAAAAGCAACACTGACCACCTCCCAGTATCATCAACCAAGTAAGTATCTTTTAGCCGTCAGGTTTATTGGCAAATAATAATACGGTAGCTTCTAATGCAACATTTCTGGGCCTACCTTCATGGACGAACTACGGGTGATGTACTTACTTGTTTTCTGCAACTTTAGAAGCAGAAAGATTACAGCGCCTGGTATCACATCATAAACATCGAAATGTTTCAAAGTATAATTTTCACATAAAGAAATTCTTATAAGTTTCCATACGGCAGCGCCTAGCAGACCGGCACTGAAAGTCATCAGCAAATAGTTTGGATTGTGAGTTTTTATCGTACTCAATACCACTGCCATTGGTAGGAGAGAAATCAGCCATTCTCCTGTTGACGCGCCGGGCCTGTTAACAGTAAAGGCTGAAACAATCCTTAAATTGACAGAAGCATCTGACTGAAGGAAAACCGTATCTTGTCTGTACTCTAGTGTTTCACTGCATAATAATGTAGAAACAAGGTTTACAACTGACCTCGTGTTATACTTATCCCTCATTAAAATTGCCTGCAATCGACTGCCCATTATTTTGATTTTGCACCTCTGCGGTACTCTGTTCTCGGCCAACAAACAACCGCTGCCACTCGTCAACGAAGGCAGTCTACGTACTGAAATCAAAGTTCAATAATCGTCAGCAGTTCGGAGCAGATAACTACTGCTACATCTCAGCTTCCTGCATTATTCCTGTCATGGCTTGTTTACATCAGATGCACACCACCACAGATGCTACATAGTACATACTACAGTACATGCACATGACTGACATTCCAAAGTCGATTGAAATGTCACCGTCATTTAATCGGTGAGACTTCGACCAACATCACTTCACTTAGTCCAGTGGCAAACGGTGAAAGTTCACAGCCAACAACACCTGGTATGTACCATCTACAAGACACAAAACTCAGAATATGTAATCCAAAGCAAGAAACTAAAAATAGGTGTTTATCAATGCCCAAGAAAAATTCGTAATAGATGCTCTTCACAAAGGTTGTACAGCAAACATCGCACAATGCAGAGAAGTGAAAGATGAGGAATACTGTCATCCAGACATTTCAGTTATTTTTTATTTGCCCCAGGAAAAGTATATATACAAATATGTTTATATGGCAATATATACAGTTCTTTTACCTTTTCTTCTTTGTCAAGTACCAAACAACGACAAAAACAACGGAGTTTTTCTCCTTCAGTAGAGACAACTTTTCACTGTTAAATCCTTCGTCTATTTAAGTTCTTGTTTACGTGGACTTTGGACACTTTCTTTGTCCGGGCATTGTAAAACGTAAATCATTTTTTTCGTTTCAGAAGAACACTCAAAAGTAAAAAATATTCAGATCCTCATGGAACCTTCGTAAACAAAGCATGTAAAATATATGGGCTGAGAAGTCACAAAAGCACAAATTCCTATACTATTCGTCTGATGACGGTAGCACCTCCATGACCCTACCTACATATCATTAGTTTTTCCCACAGAATCGTTGACGTTACCTTGCATCCCATTCCGTCGACGATCGGTGAGAATGCCACCATTTAAAATGCATTGTCGCACTGTGAATTGTTTTCACTTTCTGTTTTGCTACGTCCTTTGTGATTCAACATAAAGATTCGGGAAAGGTGCCTGTTGATGTAAAAAAATCGAAAGAAGTAAATAAATCTAACTTCGATATATTTTCCGTTCTGTCCTACTGTAGCACCTCGCTTCATATTCTTTCAAACCCCTCTACTGCAAAACTGTACACTCTTAGTCTAGTTTATGCTTTGGCTCAATGTGGGCTGTGCAAGAACGGAAGCGACACAGCGTTTTGCGCTGTCCCCACCACGTCATCCCAGCTCTAACCAAGCGATCAATGAAAAATCAGAACTCGAAGGCCAATCGGAAAGTGGTATGTTATGCCCATGTGCCCGTAAAAACAAACGATTTTTGTTTATTGGCTACAGCACTGCTGCTTCTTCGAAAACATGCCTACTTAAGTGCGAAAAATGTTTCCTCTGGAAATTATATTTATTTGCGATAATTGTACTTGTTTGTGAAAATTATGTTCATTGTTTTTTCGTATTCCTGTTTCAGAAAATGAATAGTTTCTGACAGAAATATTTGGTGAAACTGTACATTACACTTGAACGATAGCGCAGTGGTAAAAACAAGCCCTGTTTCATGAATGCTATGAAATGGGCGCCAAATAAATTACATGAGGTGCACTTATTTACACAGAGTGTAAAAGCATATATCGAGAAATTGGTATTTTTCATAGCTGTTTGATACAGTATTCACACACAGCATATATTGTGCTCTGATACATTTGTTGTATCAAGCATTTTTACATTTTGATTGGATGTTTGGTTAAAAAATTATTCTGCTATGAAATGTAGGTAAACTGGACCTCCTAAAGTTCCTTAAACTGGGCGCCTTTCTTTTTCATGATTAACGTCTTCCCGTATTAGTGCATTACTGTTTCCTTGTAGTTCTCTTGCTGTAGTTCAAAAACAGCTGAGTTGGAAGAAGTGAACAGTTCAATGTCACAAAAAAAATTATTATAAGGGTGTCCAGCAAGAAGTACGATGCACCTGATCAATAGCAAAAACAAGAAGATGGAGACCAACACATCTTGGTAAAGATCTTGTAGAAGTGTCGATTTGGAAGCTTCTTCCTTCATGCTTAATCGCAATGAGTGTGAAGAATGACTTCACAACTATAAGAGGGAAATAACATTGAACACCCATTTAAAGACGAAACTACTGGGAAAATGTGGGGTATTTCCGAAAGACTGGGTGATGTTTTCTCTAATTTAATATCTCCTTGTAATTTTGTTCAGTGTCATTTTGATTATTTTTACATGGGATCCGATTTAGCAGCTATTTTAGGAACTCGCTAAGTGTGAAGTTTTTTAAAATATTTTCTTCCTGATAACTTCTCGTTTATTTCCTATTACTAAAATGTAAATGGCACATAATATTATAAAGTAAATATTACATGCTTTTAAAGGATAAGTTTTTACTATTTTCTAATTTTTAAAAATAAAAACGAAATGGGAGTTCACTTTTAGGCACTTTCCTCTCCAAATGCCACTGCTGTTAGTTCATTCACAGCAATGTAAGCTGTAGTCTTAGGTTGCTGCCTAACCACACTCATGGGAATTGTGACATAGTCACAAAAACTGTCAAATATTTATAACAATAAGAAAATAAATATCATTGCTGGTCTCAGAATCCGTCGCAATGGCGAAGATTAAAAAAAAAAACCTTTCAACAAGTTTTGAATCTATGACACAGTAATCTGATGATTCTAAGTATATGACCAAAGATAACATTAGGGATGGAGGGGCAAAGTTTTTGCTTATACTATAATCTTCTGATGACTCTGACAATGTGTCGTTAGTTGATATTTAACTGTAAAGGTGCGTTTA